>NW_022992287.1:1030000-1094790 GCF_902827175.1 Gymnodraco acuticeps
TGAATAATATACGCAACGAGCTTTCAACTGATTGCAATGTATTCCTATCGGCGGCGGTATTTGACGCTCAGGGAAGCACTGCATCCGTCCATGTCGGCAGTTAAAGGCAATGTGAGCGTCCATTCCCATTGGATAACGGAGGATTTTACACCCGGAAGTAAGTATTCTCTTTACCGTCGATTGATTTTACAGTGATATCTGCACTACTCATCAACTCAAAAACACCAGATTATCCTTGTTAATTACACAACATTGATTGGTTTAAATTGTGTACAATGCTTTTGTGTTTTTCCCCTTCGATTCTGAGAAACAAATAGTTGTATCGGAGTTTAGGATGGCCGAAGACACAACACTACCCATCATCCTCAGCTATCGTTTGAGACTGCACCATGCGCTTTGCTCGGCAAACCCCGTGATTAGTCCTCAAGCTCTGTGATTGGTTGACCTCCGACTGTAAAAACGTTTCGTAAAAGATACAATTATACTTTATTCAGCTAGTGCTTGCTTTACTCTTTGAAATTCATCACAAAAATGCATTGTAATAAATGGTTCGGCTGCATTAAATATTATACATCTGGCTTAGTTCTTTATTTGTCTACAGAGATTTGGCCTCAGAATAGACCGGAAACTATTATTTTACCGCTCTGTTTTAATTTCACAATAAAGTTAACAGTAATATTTTGTTTAATATTCAAAAAATTTATTAAATAACTATAATAATAATAACTTATTGTGTTAACACTGTAAACGTGACCATTTTAACCCGCACCATATAGTGGTTAAAGCACGTTATTACACGTAGGAGTATTTGCAATGCAGGTAGATTGGTCGCTTGTACTGTTTTTAAATGCCTTTTTCTTAATGTCTTTCATTTGTGTAAAGCACTTTGAATTGCCTTGTGTTGAAAGGTGCTGTATAAATAAACTTGCCTTGCCTCTGAAGAAGTGGGAGCCGAGCTCATAACAAACACTAGAAAATAGCTGTGAGAAAACCTGGGAAGTGTACTGTGAAACAAATAACATGATATGGCAAAGACAAAAAAAGGTGCTTTCACACCGGAATACTTTTCCCAGTATAGTTCCGATATAGTTCCGAAAATGTGCGTTCACACCAAAAAAATCCGGAACTGCAGGTTTTGTTGAATGTGTTATATTTGATGAACAATTTAAATATTAAGAGTACATACTAGGAGGAAAGTAGAAGATCAATGATAGAAATATAGAATAGAAAATATCAAGAAGATACTGTAAATGATATCTAGAATAAAACAGTTTAGTGCCGGATGTACAAAGATATTAGGAGGATGTGCAAAACAGACAAACTAATTGGGCTTTATTAAAACATTAAATAATACTTTAGGTTAAGGTCTTCTTTTAAATACATGTAAGCAAAAAGCTTTGGGGGTATCTAGAGATAAATATTAAGCCTGACAAAGTACTTAACGTTTAATATATTGCATGGTTTGTTTTGGGACTTGACAATCAACTTTCCTGCAATGTTAACTATGTTGAAGTACTTATTTTAACTGACATTTTACATATTTATTATACTCTTATAAGATGTAAGTAGATAGAATAAGAAATGTGCAGAATATGACAGTTTAATGGTGGAGGTACAGTGCACACATACTGTATTGATAGATGTCTTGTTGAGGAACCTGTGACCCAAGTTTTCATTCATTGCATAACTACACCATAGTTGTGTATATGATATGTCAATAAACCTTTGAAAATATTGAAAGAGATGTGCAATATAGCCATTATATACAGTTTTTAATGAACGATTAGAGAATAACGAGTAATGAATATGCTTTATAGGGATCTGCAGATACATTTTTAGTCTTCTCAAGCACCCACTATGAAATATCTCTCCTGATTGTTGGCACTTGACAATCATCTTCACTGAATTTTACTCAGATGTAACTAAAGTCTGCTTTAAGGGTTGTATATATTTCACATCATTAATCAAAATATGTAAAGTAACTACGATAAATGTAGTGGAGTAAAAAATACCAGGTTAACCTTAAAGGTCCCATGTCATGGCCATTTCTATTGATCATAATTCCATTGTTGAGGTATACTAGAAGAGATTTATATTGTGCAATTTTCCAAACTCACATTGGTTTCTCATACAGTACTCTCATGTTCCGATTAACCCAGCTTCCCCAAATGTCTTTCTTTTTGGTGTCTATATACGCCGGGATCCGGAGTCATGGATGATCCTGCGCTCCTCTGTCCTGGATCGCGAGCCCTGGATCTTGAGTCGTGGCTGTGGTCCTGGATCATAGGTCCTGGATGGATATCCTCGTGGATTCATCTTCCTATTATACACACATGCATTTCCAAACATTTGGACTACCTATGTTGCAAATGTATTATCTTTTCAATTTACACACGGCATCTATTGCACGTCTGTCCGTCCTGGGAGAGGGATCCCTCCTCTGTTGCTCTCCCTGAGGTTTCTCCCATTTTTCCCTTTAAACTGTGGGTTTTCTTCGGAAGTTTTTCCTTGTACGATGTGAGGGTCTAAGGACAGAGGGTGTCGTATTGTCATACTGATATTTTGTACAAACTGTAAAGTCCACTGAGACAAATGTAACATTTGTGATATTGGGCTATATAAATAAACATTGATTGATTGATACAGCATCTCTGTATAGTATGTTGTATTCACTCTCTGTCCTACACGGCTTGTTGGAGCTCCTGCCCCCCCACTCCCTGTGAGCCCACTGTGCTCTGATTGGTCAGCTCGCCCACTCTGTTCTGATGAGTCCACCACTGTTACAGCGGAACATCACTGATTATGTGTTACAATGGCGTTAGCAACCAGAAAATGACACCAGTAAGTACAAACAGATAAGAATGCTGCGTTGGGTCTGGGTGCCGTGTTGGCGGGACGTAGCGCAGCTCACTGCTGCGAGGAGCGGACAGTGTGAGCTGGGTTAATTTCCTGCTTGCTGCGTGGGATCTGTGAGACAGCGCGAATGGACGTGGGAAGGGGGGGTGCTGAGGGTGCTGCAGCACCCCCATCTGCGAGGCTCCACTAGCACCCGCACCCCCCAGCGCGTCACAGTTTCGCCGCTGAGAGAGTGTGTGTCTGTGAGGAGCTCCACGGATTGGTCCATTTGGACCAATGGGTCCATTTGGGTATGGTCACGTCACTGTACCCAGGAATAAAAAGAGAAATCTCCAACGAGAGGTTCTGGGGCAGCATAGACAGGCATTTTCTGTGTTAGAGTTTTACTCGCTACAGGGTGTACTTTGAGGGTTTGTGACTTTGCAGACCGTTTACATGCAGAAAAACCTTCTCAACACACAAGGGGACGGGTAATAACAGGAAAAGCATGACATGGGACCTTTAAAGAAAGCCATCAGGATTACAAAAGACCCCCATCACCCCAGCCACAAACTATTCTGTCTGCTGCCGTCTGGCAGGCGGTACCGCAGCATCAGGACTAAAACCACCAGACTCAGGGACAGTTATATTTCTCACAGGCTCCGCCCTCTACTACTGGACTCTATGGGTACTACCTTATCATGCAAGCATTCACCTACTGAGATTTCTATAGACGTAGCCGGCCCCGGGGCGGGCCTACCTGAATGCGCGCGCATCTCACCGTATAAAACGAGGCCTCGCCTCCTGACCATCATCCCTTTCTCTTCAGCGAGCGGAAGTGATACTGAGCAAAAGACGTATGAGAGAAAGTGATACTGAGCATTTAGAAATGGAATCATTCCTGGAGCACCGAAACTGCCCGACATGCCCTGGCTGACCCACACTGTCAGTGTTTCCAGTGCCTGAGGCCGAACCATGTCGAGGAGGGCCTAGGCTAGTCGCCGGCCTGTATTGCTTGCCGCACGATCCCGCAGCTAAACCGCCGGCATCGTGGCGAGCATTTCCGGAGGAAGCTCGGCCCGCAGGTGGAGGTGGAGGATCCGGACCTCGAGGTGGTCGACATGGACGATCTAGATGAGGTGCCATTCGAGTTTACCCTCCCGAGGGACCGGGTGGTCGCGTTCGCCGAGGGGGAGGATGATGAGGACGCCTCGTTATCCCGTTATTCCGTTTACTTGAGTCCGAATGCTTCTCGTTTTGCGCCGTCCCCCCGTTCAAATGAAATCGCCACCAATCATATTTCCAAGCTCGCGCCAGGGCTGGGGGAGGGGTTACAAGACTCGCGTCTTGTGCTGCATTCACTTGCACTCGGACATTAGAGATTTTCTCTCATAAATGTCCGATGAGCCACAACTTTTCTTTCAAAACAAAGATGCCAACTGGGGTGGCAGCTGGGGTTGCAAGGCTCTTTTTTTAGCAGTTGCCACCCCGGTAGATCCGCCCCTGAATCAGAGGTGTTTTTAATTACCACTTGCTTAATAATTGGTAGCATAAACACAAGTGTTTAAGTTGATTACTCCAAAGATCAAGTTGTTCCAACTAGTTTTACCACATTATTTAAAAGGGATTTTAAGTTGTATGTACTTAATTACCATCATTGTGAACACAAGTTTTTTTTTTAGCTTTTTCATGTTTTTGCCTTTAAAGAAACAAATTCATTAATTCCACAACAAAGATGTTAGGCAATTCACTTTTTTATTTTGAACTGCAGTTGTTTATTTCAACACATGATATTTCAATCAGGAGAAACTTCATTTTGTTTGAATATTTATTGTCATATGATAAATCTTTGGCGATTAGACCCCGATCCTGAAATCATATATCTAAAGGGGGAAATGCAGCCGTGAGCATATAGGGAACCCCCCCAGGGTCTAGACACTGGTGATAATGCTGAAGATCTGGATTTGATGAGGAGATGGGATGAAGAGGAGGTGTGATGAGGTCTTTGGATTAGCTCTCCTGGCACTGGATATGATGAAAGGAGGTGGTCGGCAGCATGAAAACCTGAAATCACAGCTGACTGCAGGAGAGAGGAGAACCATTTTAAAGTTTGGCTGCAGCACGGTGATTGGGTGCTGGAGAATGAGGTGAAATGTAATAGGTTAAATAGAACGCCTATGATGAGCTGATTATATGCAGCTGCCGAGTGAATGTACACCCAGTCTTCCTGAAAGAACTTGCGCTGAGCTTCATTTAAATCTTGAGAAAAAAAAGATAAATAACACAAATTTAAATTGCCCCACAAATAATAAATAAACACAGCAAATAATTGCTGCCATCACATTGAAGTTAGACGCCTTTGCATATTTAAAACCAGTGCCAAATATGTAAAATCTGTAAAGTCTTTGTAAAACTACAGTAACAAACTCTCAATGGCCACCAATCTGCAGATCACACACATCAATTTTACAAAAGATGTAACAAAGATGTTTGCACTGCCGACAGTCATTATTTTAAACAGTATGAACCCATTTAACGCAGAATGCTTGTTCAGTCATTTGTTTCCCTCGACCACGATGGTTGCCATCGTATGGTCAGATCCTGGGGTGGACCGGTCACTGATGAAGGCGATATTCATGTCCTTTTGAAGCACATTAAATAATAGGTTAGCGCATAAGAGACTGTCACTCTTAGAGAGTGCCAGAGCCATTATTACCAGCTGCTAAAGCAACGCTGGTATTATTTACACCTATTGAGTCTGAATGTGTGTGTCACCATGGCAATGTGGTCCTGAAGACACACAGAGGTGGTTTTGAGTACTTTGCCTATAGTGTTTAAATGCATGTGGACAAATGTTGTCAATCACAACCGTGCAAGTTTTAGTGTACCTTCTCATCTTTTTAGCAGGTTCCATACAATATTTGAACTTGAAGAGCAGAAGCCACTTTTCAAATGTTGCACAATCCTTTTCCCATGCCATTGCTGTCAACACCTATCCATGCTGAACGTTGCTAAGATATTATTGATTGGGGTGTGGCCAAAAGTGCAATATGCTTCAAAATGTAACTGACAGAGAGCAGTGCTTTTGTCCTGTGTTTTTACACTGTGCCCATGGATTTTATGTTATTTCAAGATTTTTTAATTACTTCGCTAAACTCCTTAAAAAGGTCCTCTTCCTTTTCTCCAAGGTACACGACAAGGCAGTGGATGGCTATACTGTAGTTCTCTGCGTACTTCAATTGTATTGTGCTATTTTTGAAAAAGGAAAAAAAGAAATTACCTAAATTAATATATTCTGAATGGGTGACTGCCAACAACTTGCATTTCAATGACAACTCTAAATAACATCCTTGATCTGCTTCACCAAGATTTTTTTTAAATAAAAAGTTATATCACAATAGTACCCAAAGTATTTTTACACTCACAGTTGCCTCTACTACTTTGTACCCTCTCACAGAACTATTCACAGTTCAAAGGCTGCTAATTTTGGTCAAACAGTCATTTGCCTACTCTCTAAAAAGTCATTCAGGCTACCTTTTACCGCCACTTAATTAAATGCATGGTTGCAAGATACAAATTTGAATTAATTGAGATAAACATTTTAAGTTGCAAACATTAATTTATAAGTTGTGTTGACGTACTAATGTTGGTAATTACATCAACTTAATATTGTGTGTAGTTTAAACTCGGATTTCTGCTTTAATTTACTTAAGACAAAATTCTAGTTGTAGTAAGTAATGCAATTGGCTTGATAACTTAATTATTACACAGAGTGAAGCAGGTAGGACCCAAACGCAGATTACACTTGACGATACCTTTATTTCAAGGACTTTAAATAAACTTGGACAAACAAAACACTCTTCGGTGAACTGGGTCACAAACAAAAGAAGCACCAACACTAAACACAGGAGGAGACAAGACTAAATACAGGGAGGGGTAATCACAAGATGAGAAACAGCCGGGCAGGAGAGGAGAAACACAAGGGCCACAGGTGAACACAATCAGATAACTAGACACACCAGGGAAACTAATGACAAGAGGAAAAACACAGGAAAAAGGACCAGACAATAACCCAGAGGAAAACATGACATGGAAAACAGCAAAAACACCCAAACCTACAAAACTACAACCGTGACATGAATTTAGGAGTGTGACATAACCCCCCCCCCTCAAGGGACGGATCCCAGACGTCCCAAAAAACAAAGTCCAGCAGGGTGGGTGGAGGGGGTCTGGAGGACGGGTCTCGGGCGGACGGCCCGGGGGCAAGGCAGAGACGAAGGTGGGGAACTCGGGCGGACGGCCCGGGGGCAAGGCAGAGTTCGAGGAGGGGGTCTCGGGCGGACGGCCAGGGGGCAAGGCAGAGTTCGAGGAGGGGGTCTCGGGCGGACGGCCCGGGGGCAAGGCAGAGTTCGAGGAGGGGGTCTCGGGCGGATAGCCCGGGGGCAAGACAGAGTTCGAGGAGGGGTGAAGACCACAGCGGGCGAACTCAGGGGACCGGGCTCGAGGGCGAAGACCGGACAGCTCCGGAGGCCAGGCAGGAGCCGGTGTCGGCAAGATCCCCCAAGGAAGAGGACACAGGGCCCGCAGGACCCCCGGCAGGAGAGCAGTCGGCGGAACCTCCAACGACACAGGACATAGGGTTGGCAGGACCCCCGGCAGAAGAGTAGTCTGCGGGACCTCCAATGGGACAAGACATGGAGTTGGCAGGACCCCCGGCAGAAGAGTAGTCTGCGGGACCTCCAACGGGACAAGGCATGGAGTTGGCAGGACCCCCGGCAGAAGAGCAGTCTGCGGGACCTCCAACGGGACAAGACATGGAGTTGGCAGGACCCCCGGCAGAAGAGTAGTCTGCGGGACCTCCAACGGGACAAGGCATGGAGTTGGCAGGACCCCCGGCAGAAGAGTAGTCTGCGGGACCTCCAACGGCACAGGACATAGGGTTGGCAGGACCCCCGGCAGAAAAGTAGTCGGCGGGACCCCCAACGGGACAGGACATGGAGTTGGCAGGACCCCCAGCGGAACCTCCAACGGCACAGGACATGGGGTTGGCAGGACCCTCGGCAGAAGAGCAGTCTGCGGGACCTCCAACGGGACAAGACATGGAGTTGGCAGGACCCCCGGCAGAAGAGTAGTCTGCGGGACCTCCAACGGCACAGGACATAGGGTTGGCAGGACCCCCGGCAGAAAAGTAGTCGGCGGGACCCCCAACGGGACAGGACATGGAGTTGGCAGGACCCCCAGCGGAACCTCCAACGGCACTTCAGTAGGGACTTGAGTTGGGACTTGAGTAGGAACTTGAGTAGGGACTGGAGAGGGAACTCGAGAGGGGTCTCGAGAGAGGGCTTGAGAGGAGACTCGAGAGAGGGCTCGAGAGGTGACTTGAGAGGGAACTCGAGAGGGGACCTGAGAGGGAACTCGAGAGAGAGAGGGCTCGAGAGGTGACTTGAGAGGGAACTCGAGAGGGAACTTGAGAGGGGACTTGAGAGGGGACTCGAGAGGGGACTCGAGAGGGGACTCGAGAGGAGACTCGAGAGGAGACTTGAGAGGAGACTTGAGAGGGGACTCGAGAGGAGACTTGAGAAGAGACTCGAGAGGGGACCTTAGAGGGAACTCGAGAGGGAACTCGAGAGGGGACTCGAGAGAGGGCTTGAGAGGGAACTTGAGAGGAAACTCGAGAGGGGACTCGAGAGGAGACTCGAGAGGGAACTCGAGAGGAGACTTGAGAGGGAACTGGAGAGGAGACTTGCGACGGTTGGTTCGCCAATAGAACACGAGGGGCTGGAGTTGGCTGGAGAGCCAACAGGAGACGAGGTGCTGGAGTCGGCCGGTACGCCGACAGGACTCGGGGAGCTGGCGTCGGCTGAACAGCCAACTGGAGACGAGGGGCTGGAGTCGGCCGGTATGCTGACAGGACTCGGGGAGCTGGCGTAGGCTGAACAGCCAACTGGAGACGAGGAGCTGGAGTCGGCCGGTATGCTGACAGGACTCGGGGAGCTGGCGTTGGCCGGTACGCCGACAGGACTCGGGGAGCTGGCGTTGGCCGGTAAGCCAGTCCTGGAGCCGAAACTGGAGTCGGGACCATAGGTACTGGGGCCGGTACTGGAGCCAGAACCATGGCTGCTGGGGCCGGAACCATGGCTGTGTGGGCCGGTTCCGTAGCCGGAACCATGGCTGCTGGGCACGTAACCGGAACACGGGACCATGACTGTGTGGGATGGTACTGGAGCACGAAACCATGGCTGTGTGGGCCGATACTGGAGCATGGAGCCATGGCTGCTGGGGCCTGTACTGGGGCTGGAGCCATGGCTCTTGTGGCTCGGGCTGCTAGCTTGGCCTTTCGACTCCTTCTCTTAGCAGCCGCCTGAAGGCTCCGTGGACCACCATAGGCCAGATGAGTTCCAGCATACGACTCCTGGACAGGAGCAGGAACTGGGGCAGAAGCATGGGTTGACTTCAGACGGAACCCACCGAGGCGTATGGTGCCAGGTTGGGAATTGGGAGACAGGGAGCTAGCATGCCTGGGGCTAGCAGGCCGGGAATCCCACACCGGGATCATGGCTGTTGCAGCACGGGCTGGAATCCTGGCCCTGCGTCTCCTAGAGGCTCTTTGGAGACTCCGTGGACCTCCAACAGGACCGTAGTCGGATCCGAGGAAAGGGTTAGAAGCGTCGGACCAGTTCTCAGGACAACTTGTGAAAAGCTGTAACCACTCCGGCAACGAACTCCTCAACCACGGCATTTCGGCCACCTCCATTCGTGCCTTCTCGAGAATAGCCTCTTTGTCCTTTCTAGAAGAAGTTCCTTTCCACTCGGCATGATAACATTGTAGAGAAAAGTCTAGATCGAACAGATCCAACTCAAACTCATGAAAATCCGCTGGGTCCATTTCTTGGTTGGTGCTTTCTGTTACGCAGAGTGAAGCAGGTAGGACCCAAACGCAGATTACACTTGACGATACCTTTATTTCAAGGACTTTAAATAAACTTGGACAAACAAAACACTCTTCGGTGAACTGGGTCACAAACAAAAGAAGCACCAACACTGAACACAGGAGGAGACAAGACTAAATACAGGGAGGGGTAATCACAAGACGAGAAACAGCCGGGCAGGGGAGGAGAAACACAAGGGCCACAGGTGAACACAATCAGATAACTAGACACACCAGGGAAACTAATGACAAGAGGAAAAACACAGGAAAAAGGACCAGACAATAACCCAGAGGAAAACATCACATGGAAAACAGCAAAAACACCCAAACCTACAAAACTACAACCGTGACATGAATTTAGGAGTGTGACATTAATTGTTCTACACCTTGAGTTAAAGATTTCAAGTCGACTCCCACTTAACATGCCTGGACAAGTTCCGACAGTTAAGACGAATAGAAATACTATCCAAAGGACATTTTTAAGGTGAGTGTCATCTTTTGTCATTCAAATACAGTAGATAGCCTTGTAGTTGCACTGTCTTCTTGTGGTGGTTTTATTTGCTGCAGCTGTTGCATAAAACCTTTTGTGGCGTCTACTTTTGTTTAGCATAAATTAAGATGGGGAACGTATCAACATTATTATGTGAAGCTCAAACCATTGTACATCTACCTATTTATTTTCAGCCTCAATAACATTACGTCTTTAATATAATAATAAATGTCAGATGCATAGAAAAAAAAGGAACATTTTGATTCATAGCGACATCTTCAACTTTATTGTTACAGCTTTCTTTGTCTCAAATGTAAGGTCATCTTCAAGTCAAATCTGCTGCTCTCCAATTTCTTAATTATGCACATGTAGTTGCCATGTTGCCATGTATATTACATTACATTACATTGCATTTAGCTGAAGCTTTTATCCAAAGCGACTTACAATAAGTGCGTTCGACCAACAAAATACAAACTTGAAGAAAACAGAATCATATAAGTAGCCTACATCAGGTTTCATAGAGCAAAAACATTTCAAGTGCTACTCAACTGGCTTTAGATAAGCCAGCCCTTTATTAGTATATAAGTGCTTTGTTAATAGTTCTATTGATCGAAGTGGAGTCGAAAGAGACGAGTTTTCAGTCTGCGCCGGAAGGTGTGTAAGCTATCTGCTGTCCTGATGTCAATGGGGAGTGTAATGGTACTAGTTTGATCTTAAGATCAATGTTTTAACATGTTCCTTGAGACCTTATGAGGCTTTGTGAAGCTCTTGTTGTCAGGTTAAAAGTGCCTCATGAATGTTGTTTTATGATTTATATGTCCATTGTCTCCATAACATAGAAAGACCTCTGCATTTAAATGTCTTTTTTTGGCTGATTGGCCTCATTACCAATCACTAAGAGGTAGTTGTGGCAGTGATGAACTTCATCTGATTACATTTGTTTAAAACATCTGTACACACATTAGAGCCTGTTTAACATTAAAGAGTTTAGGGGGTCACACAAAGAAACTCACAGACACACAAATGCAGTAGCATTTAAATGGTCGAAATGGTGCAATCTTACACATATGCTTCACTAACACATGTGTGCAGATGCTGCTGAACATTAATGACGTCATCCACAGCGTCTAACTGTTACATTTCCTTCCCACCAGACCATTATCCACCATTTCAATTGCAATTAGCAGTTTTTACAAATAGTAAAGTAGTTAAGGCCCTAATAAGGACCACCTACACTTGCTCAAGTACTTCGACAATGTGATACCAAGTTAAACTGTTAAACAAGACAAATCACCCTCATAGCATCATCTTATTGAAAATCATGCAAGCAGTTTTTCCATAACAATGTCTTTAATCAGACAAACAAAAACAAACGGTACAGATTACTTCCTTGGTTTAGGTCAAAGAGATGCACAGAATAAAGAGCCATAAACTGGAAAAACAAAAGAAAATAACAATACGGGCACAAAACAGCTTCTGTTCTTACAGAAAAGAAAAGTCAGATCTTCACATTTCACTCAATCTAAAGCTGTACACTGGATGTCTTCATGATACAGTAAATGTTTGTTTTTCAGGGGCCCCCTTGTCCTTCACCTACAAAATGTAATTCAAAGTGACACAAACCACCTTGGAATTGACTCAAAATGACCACAAAAAGATTCAAAACAGCTGTGAAGACACAACAGAGACACGTAAAAGGGACATAAAAAAAAACAGCACCAAATTACTACAAAGAGACACAAAGCAACTACAAAGACAGACAAAATGACCACAAATAGTGGCTTAACAACACCATGGAGGGGTGTCTCGTCCCTCTGTAGGAGAGGTGCCGGGACCTTTCGCAGATCGGTGTCAAGGGGCCCATTATCTCGTAATCCGCCCATGAGTTTGCCTGCAGCTGGATCAGGCTCGACCTCTTGAAACTGTCATGTTCCTGCTTGTTTCACTCATGTCCACTTGCCCTAGTCTGCAAGAATGGCATGGAGTCTGCGGAAGGTTCAGCTTGTTCATCTTGCAAGGCAAGGCAAGTTTACTTATACAGCACATTTCAACACAAGGCAATTCAAAGTGCTTTACAAAAATGAAAGACATTAAGAGCATTAAGAAACATATTATGAAATGACATTTAAAAAACACTAATTTAAAAGCAACGATATAAAATGACATTTAAAAACACTCATTTAAAAGCAAAGATACATGAATAAAAGTTACAGTGCAGATACACACATCTGAAATGTTTAGGTCTGACTCTCAATCATTGCTAACTTTTTAGCAGAAATAGTTTTCTATCACCTCCCTTTCTTTCCTCTTTCTTGTTCAACTTGTCCTTTAGTTATTTCAAGTGTTTCATGCTAAACGAACCCCCCTTTGGAAAATTATAATCTGACCCCATGGTACCTTTTAGTTTTCGCCGAAACTATTCCTCTTTTTTATTTTTAAATGCAGATAGTTAAGTTTACCTTGTCTTTCTAGGAATTTTTTGGTATCCTCCGTGAACCAGGGTCTTGAAACCAAAACGGCACACGTAGGGGACTTTAACCCCAATAATGACTTTAACTACCTGCGGGGGGGACTTTTACCCCAATACACGTAGGGGACTTTAACCCTAAAAATAATAAGCCTGAATATATCAATTAAAACCAGCGGCAAAATGGCATTTAAAAACAGTCATTAAAAAGCCAAGATATTAAAATAAACATTAAAAGAAAAAATACATGGATACAAGTTACAGTGCAGTTTAGATATGAATAGTTCAATTAATAGCAGCGGCAAAAAGAAAGTAGTCAGAGTTGCAGCTGACCGGCAGGTTTCTGAGAGTTTGTTCAGAAAGCTGACCAGTCCCTGAAGACCTGAGAGATCTGGATGGTTCATAATTTAGCAGGAGGTCAGAAATGTATTTTGGGCCTAAACCATTCAAAGCTTTATAAACCAGCAGCAGTATTTTGAAATCAATTATTTGACAGACAGGAAGCCAGTGTAAAGACTTCAGAACAGGAGTGATGTGATCCACTTTCTTAGTGTTGGTAAGGACACAAGCAGCGGTTATTTTTTTGTAACAAGGGCACAGCAGTAGAAACGTATATACTTGTAATGTAAGTGCTTCCAATTATCTTTTCACTCTCAGTTACTGTGTGTGTATGACACACTAGGTGTACATACAAGACATGTTGTTGACGACTCCTATTCCTGTATACTGCACTTTGTATTTTTTTTTAGCAATCTGTTGAATTTGACTCAACACACACTGTTTGAGCACGAGTACTGGCTTAACATGGGACACAAAAGGTAAAGGTCAAACTTAGTGGTGGGTGCGGAGGTTGTTATTGCTCCTGCATAACAATCAAAATACAATAGTGTGTGTACGTGCGTGTGTGTGTGTGTGTGTGCCATTAGAAATACAAACTGGGTATCAATGTCATTATCTTGAATGTCATGTACAGATTAATAGCTCTTTATCTGAGTTGTTTGGGTGTGAGTGTTTGCATGTGTTTGAACAGGAAAGGAAGTGTTTGTTTGAATGTGTGGGTGGAAGTCATGAATCTGTGGTGTGTGTGTGTGTGTGTGTGTGTGTGTGTGTGTGTGTGTGTGTGTGTGTGTGTGTGTGTGTGTGTGTGTGGTGTGTGTGTGTGTGTGTGTGTGTGTGTGTGTGTGTGTGTGTGTGTGTGTGTGTGTGTGTGTGTGTGTGTGTGTGTGTGTGTGTGTGTGTGTGTGTGTGTGTGTGTGTGTGCGTGCGTGTGTGTTTATTTGTGTGTGTGTGTGTGTATTCATAGTCGCTGACAGCTGTCACTTCTCCACAGGGGGCTTGGCACAGAAATAAATAATCACACATAAACAAGGACTCACACACAGATCTGAGTGATTTATTTACAACATCAACTATGTAATGTCATACCGTACAAAACAAAACGTACAAGACTTCAGATCCACATGCGCTCATTCGACAATCGTCACAATGCAAAATGGGTTGGCAGCAAATGTGAAACACAATAGCACAGTGTTATGTGTCTGCATGTGTGCACACACACACCACACCACACACACCACACACACACACACACACACACACACACACACACACACACACACACACACACACACACACACACACACACACACACACACACACACACACACACACACACACACACACACACACACACAACACACACACAACACACACACACACACACACACACACACACACACACACACACACACACACAGTGTGGGTGGGATGCTGGAGCAAACACACTTCGTCAAACAGTATTTACAGCTTGAACCCATCATGCTGTTGATTGGCTGGCCAGACTGGGTCACTATGGGGCAATACTCAGAATTTAGTGTGTGTGTGTGTGTGTGTGTGTGTGTGTGTGTGTGTGTGTGTGTGTGTGTGTGTGTGTGTGTGTGTGTGTGTGTGTGTGTGTGTGTGTGTGTGTGTGTGTGTGTGTGTGTGTGTGTCTGAGAAAGAGAGATATTAAGAGCGAGGGAGAAGAAAATAAAACTGTGTATTTACATATGCAATTATACACATTATTGAAAGATGGCAGCTTGGCAGCTTCTCAAACCCCCACAGACATGAAACATGACTAATGCACCTTGGGAATCATCTCCTTTTTCCCCTCATACTTCCCTCCTTCTCTCCCGCTCTGCTTCCTCACTGCTGGCTGGATATTGTAACACGGTAATTATTCTCTGTATGAGATTTATGGAGTGGCTTACACCAACTGCAATGTTTGTGAATATTCACTTTTCACAGCATGGTTCCACTTAACACCACCATCGGCACAACAGGGGAAAAATCATGCTAACTAAACAGTGATAATGCTGATTCTGCACCAGCTGGGATGAATAGATAAATAAGTTTAAGAAGAGGCAAGAAATTCAGGCCATGTATGCCTTTTGTTGAGTCAGGTCATTTGACAATAGAGAATGTTGTGAAATCTGTGACATCTAAATTGAGCAAATTCTCTTATTACTCATTGAAACTTAAAAATGGCAAAAAGATTTCCCTGCAAATTATTTCATAGCTATTGGATGTGCTTTACAGGTCTAGGATGCCAAACTGTAAACAGCGGTTAAATATATTTCATTCAATTCTCGTCTTGACTTTCAAAGCTCTTTAATCAATATGTTTCCAATGATGTATCTAATGACTATACATATATATGTACAAATTGCATACTGATTGAAAAATTATGCAGAACACGGATTTTAAAAACAAATTTGTCACGATTCTTATGTTATGTCACGTTTTTAGTTTTGTATGTCTAGGTTTGGGTTTATTTTGCTGTTCTGTTCTCCCTGTTTCATGTTTTCCTCCTTGTTTCTTGTCTGGTCCTTCTCCCTGTGTTTTCCTTCCTGTCGTTAGTTTCCCTGGTGTGTCTAATTGTCTGATTGTGTTCACCTGTTGCCCTTGTGTTTCTCCCTCCTTTACCCAGCTGTTTCTTGTTCCTTGATTACCCCTCCCTATATTTAGTCTTGTCGTTTCCTGTGTTTCCTGGTCGGTTCATTGTTTGTTTGTCCTCCCTTCATGTCACGCTTCATGTTTTTCTCTCCGGTTTTCCTCCATGTTTTTCACGGTCAGTTTTTGTGTTATTGTTTTCCTGAGCCACCGTTTTGATCCATGCCATGTTTTGTTATCAGCTTTTAAATAAAGCTCGCTTTTTGTTTCTAAACCTTTTTCCGTTTTTGTAGTCTGCATTTGGGTCCTTCCATTTCCGCGATCTTACAGAGATCATAACAAAATTGCCTCATCGGTTTTTCTTGAAAATAACTTAATGTGGCCAATAAATGCATGTTTGACAGAGCAAATTGGTCATTCAGCCCAGAACTCATCACTGTCTCTGTTGTAATGTTAACTTGTACAGTACATTTTAGGGAAGTTACCTTCACAGCAACGAACCAGGAACTTAATTTGCAATTTGCCCACATCTGTCCAAACTAGTGACTGCTTTTATCTGCCTCTTCTACGGTAGCTTTTTAAGAAGGCTTTGAGGAGATTGAGGAGGCTACTTCGCCTATGCAACATTGACACCCATTCATACAAGCAAGAGGACTTAACAAAAACACAAGAAAGTCATGTGTCGTAAAATAATCAGAAACGGGTTTATTACCAGGTAGGTTGACACGTACGTGGAATTTGACTTGGTGTCGTGGTGCATACACAACATTTTAAAAACACAGATAGCGAACTATTTTAAGAACTCTATAACAACTTGCAAAAAAATAAGACAAAATAGAAAATAATATAAAGTTATATAGTTTAATATTAAAAAAAAATACAATGCAAAGTCTTTCAATTATATCAGGGGGAAGAATATCAAGATTCTAGATTCAAGGCTTTATTCTCATGTGCACAGTAGCTACAGTGTAGATGTGGCAATGCAAAACTTAAGACACAGGCTTCTCCAACAATGCAACATGAATATATATAGGACATCAACAAATAAAACAATACCATTGTGAAAGAGAATGTTGTGTGATGTGCATTATACATACTTACAAATACAGACTTTGGGGGGGTCATTTCTGTGCTAACCACAGAAGTCTCCCATGCAATACTAGAACTGTGCAAACAAGAAAAACATGCCTGAATACGATCCATTGGATTAGATCCCGGTTAATATTGGTGACTTTATTCGCCATTATGTCAACCCAGGACAGATATGATATCACGCAACGTAAAGAGGCGAAGGGATCTGCTCAGCTCACGCAATTTCTGCGAGTACAGCCAAAGCACGACTTATAAGTTTCAAAAAAGTTTAAATTGAAATGTCTTTGTCATTTTTCATTGCCTTTTGCATGTGTGGGGAGCTTGGCATGGGTGTGTTTGAGTCTGTTTTTTGTTTTGTTGTTATTCGACAACAACTTTATCCTGTGTGCGGTAAGGTTAATGACGTTAAATAATGTTGTTTTCATCATCAGCAACAACAGAACACATAATGTTCATCAGTGTTTCCAGGCCTCTGTCTTTTGTGTGGTGAACACTTGAAGTTTATGAACAGACGTAGCCCTGACTCATGCTCAGGACCCTATTGTGAGGCGGGGAAAGCCTCCCAGTGGGTCTGTTTTAATAAGAGCGAGTTCTGATCGACCCTGAGCCGTGCGCTGTCTGTTGTCGAATCCCTGCACTGCTTTAGCCAAAAGTCTTCCTCAGCGTGTTTATATCCTCAACACTCACTTCCATCGCTTCCTTTCATCACAAAGGATAAAGTGATAGTGACTTTTCCACACTGCTTTGTTAATTTTTCTTCTTTATCTTTGATGTTTATTTATTTTAACGGAGAAGTCCTTTCAGAGGTTTACAATGAAGAGCGCTTAGCTCTTAGAGGTCGTAGTGATGAGAGACGTTGGAATGTATTTTAAAGAATGACTGTGATCTTTGCAGGAGTGGGAAAGAGGGTCAGAAATATCCATGCCTGGATTTACACAGAAAATAATCACAGACTTCAGCTCAATGTACCAGGGTTATCACTAAGAGTTTGAGTCCATCCTAACATACTGTATTTTCAAATTAAACCCCACTGCTAAACACTGCTGGGGTGATTTTCTTCTGGGGAACTGTTATTTGTTAAGGACCGATTTAGGGTTCGGCAAACTAAAGAGATCATTACAATTGAAACATTATACTCTTCATCAATATATTTTAGGTCTCAGATATATACAAAACATGTGTCTGAAGTGTTTGGCTCCAAATACCAAACAGATCATGCATTTTAGCATCCCATAATCCCCTCTGTTTCAGCCATTTTCCAAAAGTGATGATTATGTAGCTTTAAATGTAAATTAACTGCCAAACTCCACGCCCCTCTGTGAGATAAAAATAAAATGGTGCTCTAGGAAGAGATTCAGGTGATAAGGTGGGCGGGTGTCACCTTGGTTGGTTATTGGCTAATGGTTACACACAGCGCCATATAGATAGAATAGTTACGACAACGGAAGTCCAAAAACGGTTATCGTCACGTGGTTCATGTAGACGAGGATCGTTCCCCGGAAGTTCATGGCGGGCAATGTGAATGCATTGATAACAGGAGATAGAACTACGATTTTTGATAATTATTAGTGAATAAATGTTTTGATTTGCAATATTTATATAATCGATATGTGTATGTATTTACATCAATATGTTTTAAAAAATAAAATAGAATTTGCTAATATTAAGTGATAATATTAGGATTAGTGTGAACAACTAGTTTACATGTTAGGCTAACAGTGCCTTGGTTAAAGAGCCTGTTACTGTTTATTTATAGCTTTGAATTCTTTAAAACCAATATTATCTTCTTAAACTTGTATGGTAGTCAGGAGCATCACTTTCTAATGTTTATTGATATATTTAGAGGGAGGGGATCTAAAGTAATGCTTTAAAATTCAGATTAGATTAATGTCTACCATTTTCTTAAATTCATGGTAGTTTCAGTAATCCCATGGTAATTGAGGACACAAGTTATCTAAATGACTAATGTCATCTTTATGGCTTTCAGAAAGGACAGGAGACCGACAGGTGACTATCAAAGGAGTAGCAGCAGCATGATGATGATGATGATGATGATGATGTTAAATGTGTTGTTTTAGGAACATCCATTGCAAATACATGGAATTCAATAAACATTGAATAGCATATCATGCAGTTTGTCTGTGCCTTTTCCTCCGTGTTGTCCTGGTTTGCTGTGCTGCCTCCTAGTCGCCACCATGGTTTGCTGTGCTGCCTGGGGATGCTCAAATCGCTCCGAGAAAGGAGTACGAATGTACGGCTTCCCCACTGACACAGAGCAGAGGAAAAAATGGCTGGCTCAAGTCAGCAGGAGACATTTCACGACCAACAGCAAAAAAATATGTGATGTAATTATATACAAACACTGCATTTGCACTTTTTCACAAAACGAAAACCACACCATTGGGAAAGCTTAATGTTTTGTTTAATACAAAAAAACAGGGAAAGGCTTGAAAAACACTGAGAGTTGAGACTCAGGGTGCAGGGTGAGGGTCTCAGTGCAGGTATTCAGGCTCCATTGAATCCCCCTCTGGTTCTTGTGCTGAAAGAGGGAGTAACAGACAGGAGAAAGGGTTATACACACCCAGTGGCATTTCTATATGTGCAAAAGTTAGATGTCTATATATAAGCTTCTGCAGTGAGGTTCATGGCTGGTGAGGCACTGGCACTGACTCTTCAGGTTTACAAATATTATATTTTGACCTAAATCAAAATATAATATTATTTTCAAAAGCTTTTTTTGTCTGATGCTTCAATTAATTTTAACAGACAGTTCAAAAAATGTAATTTTATCATTTAAATATTGAATTGTTCTCTCTTAGTAAGATCCCATTTTCAATAAAATTGTGGTCTTACCTTGACTTGAAGATGAAGTCCATTTGCCTGTCCTTCTGGACAAAAACCTCTATTACGTTTTTGTAAAAGTCCTCCTTATCTTCTTGTAGTTTCAAAAGTCTATCATAAATCTAATCGGTAGATTTATGATTCGAAAATGATAAAAGTAGGGTAGACATGTGGATATTATCTGGCTGAACAAAACGTGCATTTATCTAACAGGTACGTTTCCCACAGATCTTATTTTGAGCTATTTTCTAAAATCCTATGGATAAATCTCATTTATTTTTTGTGGAGGGAAGCCATGCGCAGCTTACCTCCTGGTTTTAGGACGCGTCTCTCTCCTCCTCTTCACACACCACACTTTTCGCGGCACACGTACTTACAGCCAATCAGCTCTGAATGATGTGAGATGACGTATGGTGGGGATGGCAGCTCTATGCCCCTATGGTCATTATTTTTTGCCACACACATTAAATAGGAAAATACTCTGAGCATGCGCAGTGTAGTTTTTACAGTCACCGTTCACTTAGACAGTGAGAGGGAGGGGCAGGATCGGGTTTTGTCCCACATGGCTCTAAACAGCTCAATAGGCACACACTGTAGACACTAATTAGAAGAACACATACTAAAACAGCAATGTACAGACGAATCAGATGATTAAACATGATCTTAAAATATATTTTATATATATTTTAATTTATTTTTTGCATTTTGTTGTAATCATTATTTTAATACTTTCTGCTGACACTAGGTGGGGCTGTGTACTACATTGGTATACATTCTCACAAGGCAAAATGTGAGTCCATAAAAGTACACTGTGATCAAGTTCTTGAGAATAAATAAGATCAGATAAAGCAAAATGAAGCTGTTATTGTGGTTTGGTTATGGAGCTGGCTGTTGTGAATTTTCAACTTTCGAACTAAATCAATGTAGTCAATCTTCCGATCACCATCAACGTCATTTGATCATTTGTCCGTTTCTCTGACAAAACAGTTTGAAACTAAATGGAGAGGAAATGTCCGCCCGTCCAAGAGATTATGATGTCTAGCCGCAAACTAAAAGTCCCTCAAATCATGAAGATTAGTTCTAAAAAGTGTTATGCAGCTTCACACAAGGTCCAAACCATGCTTTTCAACGGTGTTCGCCCTTCTGAATTGTCCTTGAGAACAGTTCCCATGTAAATCAAGCCCTGGATAACAGTAGATGCTGTCAGACCAAGGGTCCTGACCCGAGCCACATTTTGACAAACACTGTCTCTCTCCAGCCTTTTAGATTTTCTCACAGTTATAAAGGAGGAACACCCTGGTGAGTATATCCGTGCCAGACCTCTACATATGTCGGCCAGACAATAACACACGCATTTGGTCCAGGTTGTGAGGAAGCAAAAGCGCCACACCCTGCAGGGCAACCAGCTTGTCAATGAATTGGCCAGATTCATTTGTGCGTAGGTTTCTGCACTGAAATGTATCCTTTATTCGCTTTCATTTTAATAGGAGTTGATCTTTAAATCAACAGAAAGGATGAGAAAATCTGGGTTTTTGCACAAAAATACTGACCCACCCAGTTAGCGATGTGGGCAGGAGGCGGAGGTTACAGGGTGACCTCTTGCAGTTTTAGCTAGCCTCTGTTAGACTTGCAGATGTAGGTTAGGATGACAGCAGCAGACAACAGAAAGTGGTTTAAAAAGGTCAATGCGGGGTTAAAGACATGCAGGGTGGGTCTGTTTTTCCCTGTCAGGAAACATTTCAAAGCTCCCATCTGGAACCCCTCCCTCTTAACACAGAAATAGATTTCACTGATAATATTACCTTGTCAGAATAGCCTGTACTTTTGTTGATTATGTCAACTAAAAGCCTTGCTGAAGGACACTTTGATGGTTGTCCATCGCAATTGTTGGTGTTCAAATTGTCTACTGTGCTTGTCATGATGTAAATTATACATTTATCCAATTTTAAATGGAAAAAAAGGTAGAGGCAATCATGAGCCATGGGTGGCTTAAAGGAAAAACAGTTTTACCAGCAGAGCCAGCTGTGAGGCAAGTGGTCTGAGCGAGCCATAAACTGTGATGATAAGGAGAGTAGCAGGAGATAAAGAGGGCTATTTGATTTGACCTGGCTCTGGACCGGACTGCTAAAATAGGGTTAAGAGAAGAGCCAGGAAGATAAAGTTTGAAAGAAAGAGAGACTGAAACAGAGGGAGTGATTTAGACCAGAGGTGGCAACCACACATACTCAAACACAAGGAGGGACACCAACAGAGTCACAGGACTCTAGAGGGGTTTTTGGCAGTAGCCTGTTTTTTTATAGCCCCACTGAACGTACTTTTACAGACTTTCCTTTGAAAAGTACTCTGCCCGCAATGTGCATCTGTGTGGTTTATGATCATTATCTGGTCAGCAATCTCTCTAAGGAAATTAAACTAGCTCATTTAAGTTGAAGTAAGCAATTATGGAGAAAACACACTAACAAATAGCCCCTGTAAAAAGCTCTCTTTCTAGGCATGTCCTATTAGCAGGAAAAGGCTGGGCTATGTTAAGGTTTAGGAAGATAGGTAAGATAGTTCTGTAGTAAATTATAGTCTGACATATTTAGTGAGCTCATTGTGGTTGTATAAAGATGGAGTGACAGGTCAGAAGTGATTTGGAAAACCTCTATTAATGTAATGCTCATTATTTTTGTTTTGTTGCCTAACCACCTCATCTGCCCTTTTTATGGGACAGAAGCACTACGACACACCCCCTTCTAGATGTACTATCTCTTTAACTCCCACTGCCTTCCTTCTTACACATCCATGGCCTTTCTCTATGTGCATGAGCACAAACGCCCCCGGTTGCTGATTGGCTGTAATGGTGTTGTGTTGCCACTTTGTTGATTTTCATTTTCAAAACCAGGGCCGTGAGAAGATATTTGACAAAAGTGGACTCCCTAACTGCACCTTTTAATAACAGTATGAATTAACAAAGAGAAAAAACTAAATCCTGCTTTGTGAAATGTTTAGTACATTTCACAAAGCAGTAACTGCAGACAGTTGAAGGTCACATCCCACCCACCTCTTGTGGGAAACTAGCCTGTAGTTTTCTACACTGACTGTCAACCATCCCAAAATAACAGTAACGATTGAGGATTAGAAAATGTGTCTGAGATTCAAACGACGTCCACACATTTCTGCCACAACTGGACAAGTGCTAGAGTTGTGGTTGCTGTAATACGTCCATTTGGACTTGAAGTTAATTGTGGTTCTAGGGCAGGTCTGAACAGGATGTTTCTTCACTGTAGTAAGTACAATTAGCAGAGTGTTGCACTTTGAAATGGTTGTCTACAGAAGTGTGGAGAGATTCTGTGTAGAAATTAATTTATTAGGGCGGCTGTGGCTCAGGAGGTAGAGCAGGGTTGGTTATTGTATCTCCGGCTTCTACTGACCACATCAACCCCAAACTGCTCCCGCTGGCCAGACCAGCTCCACCGCCAACGATGTTTGAATGTGTGTGGGAACGAGCAAGGATGAAGAAGCACCAAAGCCTTCCTTAAGTGCAGTACCCTGCCCGTGTGTGTGAGAAAAAGTAAGAAACCAAGCTTGAGACCAACAAAGGAAGGATGTAGAGAACCAAAGAAACAGAGTGAGGAAGTATCTGTTATCTGATGTAGCAGTTTTTTCAAGTGAGACAGAAAAAACCCAAGCCTCCTGGCCTGCTACAACTGTAACCTGACGCAGCATGATGACATTTTAGGCTCATTACCTTCCACCTTGTCACGGTCAAATCGATTATCCTTAACATCTCTGTAACATAGACCAGGCTTACGGATATCAAAGTCAAACTGTCTGGCTTGACCTCCATCATAGAACTTAGAACAGATATAGAAAGCAGAGTAAGTCTGACTTAATGCAAGATGGAGTGATTGAGGAAAATTAAGTGACAAAGGAAGTCAGCTAAAGGATAGGCCGATGGTATGTAGAGCACAAAGAAACACAGTGCAAAAGTATTTTTGAGATAACAACCTTGTTATAAATCTCATGCATTTACCAATATTACTGAAACATTATGTTAAACAGCGGGATAGGCAACAATATAAAGGCAAAAGAAAAGTTTGTTTTTCAACTTTTGCTAGATTAAAATGAATTAACTTAAAGTTGATCTCAAATAAAATTATTGTTGTTTGTTTCAACCTGTGTAGTTCTTTCGTATACATCTTGAATGCCAATAGATTTGTGCAATATCTGGCCTGTAAAATCAGCAACAGCCACATAATCAGTTATAAAGTGTTTACAAACACATCTTAAAATAGTTTGTGTGCAGAAGTTTAA
Organism: Gymnodraco acuticeps; assembly: GCF_902827175.1. Lineage (NCBI taxonomy): Eukaryota > Metazoa > Chordata > Actinopteri > Perciformes > Bathydraconidae > Gymnodraco > Gymnodraco acuticeps. The sequence continues at coordinate 1,053,884 of NW_022992287.1, forward strand.
GGCACAAATTTGATCTCATTTTTGAGAACTGTTTCACCCCTACTCAACAGAACATATGCGTATACCATAGAGAATCACTATAGTTGATATTTCCCTACACAAATAATGAGGTGATTTCCAACTTCAGTTTAACTTTAAGATTCCCACGTTTTAAAGAGAGTTTTAAAGCATACACAAAATGCATCTGTCCAAAATGTATTCTTATACTTCCTTAGATCCCCAAATCCAGAGGGCAATGTCAGCTGCACATATTGGAACTACTCTTAATCGTAATTCAGACCGCCATGTTCGACACTAACTGTAATTCACTTAGGCCCAGTGGACCACAGGTGACCTCCTCTAGCGTAACCTACATAGACAAGCTCGGCTTTGTATAACGTGGCGAAGAATATCCATTTCACTTTGGGGACTATGCTCTCCTCATGTTCTCCTCCTTCATATCAAGCTGTCAGATCGCACTTTCTCCATGCATTGGCCCGCCTGAAGGATAACAATATTAGTGGATTCCATAATAACTCTGCCACACTCCCAGATATGACCTAGTTTTTCCTGTCGTATCTCTCTGTCGATCTGAGGGTCTGCCTGGATCAAGTTAGCGAGACTGACGGGTTAGTGTGTTTGGGGGGGCCTAAGCTGCCTTCTGTATTACAGCACATTGTCAGGCCTGGATTACATATCCCATTAAGGGTGGAAAGAGAGATGGGCAAATATGGAGTGGATTGGAGGGCTGGTAAGAGTCAACAAGAGGAAGAGAAGAGGATAAATAGAGTATTTAAAGAAGAAGGGGGTCAGAGAGGAAAGACAATTGAAAGCAGCAGATCAGAAGGCTAGGGTAGAGATGGGGAAGGGTTTTGGAACAAGAATGGGAATGACAGAAGTTCAATCAAACCTCTGTTCAATCCAATTGTGCCAAATTGTCTGTAAGAATGATGCTACGGTATGGTATTGTAAGTAGTCGTCCACCCAGTCACGAGAGTGCAGCACTTAAATAAATAATTGGCTGGAAACATGTGGTGGCCAAAAAGCAAGGTGCATCTTTGAAGCAGGGCTGTCTGTCAATTGTGGTTTGTGATTCCTCTCTTGACAGTTGCCAACATTAGATATTCTCAGAATAGGAAATGAATTGGCCCTTCCCTCTAACATGCTCTGTAGCTCTCTCACAGTCAAACAGCTAACTAGCCCTAACACATCCCAAGGCATCAAAACACAGTGATATTGACAATGCATCTCAATATGATCTGGTGTTATTTTTGTAATCACAAGGAAGATATACATTAACTTACTACACAGGTCCGCAGACTATGTTTTGCATCCTTGGTCTTGCATGTTTTATGAGAACAGATATTACATTGTCAGTAAACATTTAACCATGTCCTCTACAAACAATTTGCAACTTTGCAACAAAAATAAATCCCTCGCCGTTTACATTTTTCAGTGTGTCACTTTTTTTACTGCACAACATCCATGGCCAAACAAAGTTCAACAAATGTAAATTCTAAGTAAAAGGGTGAAGCAGGGCGGTCTGGAAGGGGGGGGGAAATGGGACAATGTCCAAACAGAGACAGCAATGGGAGGATAGGGTTGGAAAATGGAAACCATCTGCAGGCACATACAATTTGTGTCACCCTCTCACTGAGTGATGTAATAAGATGGTAGAAGGGGTGAAGGGTTGTTGAGGGAAAGAGAGATAAAGGAGAGTCAGTGGTGTGGTTCCTCTTATCCTCAAAGCCTTTCTTTCTCGCTCAGTGAGATACAACCATCTGAAGGATTGATTGACATTGATCGACAATATCTTTACAAATGTCATGGAAAACAGTGCTAAGAGTGGGCTAATAATAAATGACATAAGCGACCATTTACCTGTATTTGTAGCATATGATTGGCAATTAAAGAAAAAGAAGGAAGAGACTCGCAGTAGATATGTCAGGGTAAGGACTGCTGAAGCAAAAGACACATTTAGGAGTGACCTCTTAAAGGAAGAGTGGAGAGGGGTTTATGTAGAAGATGTAAATGCTGCATATGAGTCCTTCCTAAAAATCTACTACATATCACTGTATGACAAACATTGTCTCACTGTACTCCGTACATATAACGGTACTTATCATCAAAAGCCTTGGATAACCAAGGGCTTACAAAATGCTTGCAAGAAGAAAAATAACCTTTATAAAGACTTCATAACATTTAGGACAAAGGCAATTGAAAAGCAATACAAGGCATATAAAAATAAGTTGACAGTTATAATGAGACAAGCAAAAAGAGAATATTATAATAATATGTTAAAAGAAAAGAAAAATGATATCAAGGGCACATGGAAAATCTTAAATAATGTTATTGGAAATAAATCTGTATCCACTGGCCTGCCCAGTCACTTCATTGATGACAAAAATAAGGTTGTAAAAAACATGAATGAAGTGGTACATGAGTTCAACTCTTTTTTTGTAAATGTCGGACCTAATCTTGCAATGACTATTCCAAAACAACACGATGGGCAAAAAGAGGATGGCGGAATTGGGGGAAGTAAAGTGTTGCAGTCAATGTTTCTGGGAGAGATAAACTCAATTGAAATTAGATCCATTGTAGACAAATGCAAAAATAAGACTTCGACAGATAGTGATGGGATCGACATGACAGTAGTGAAAACGACTATTGACTGCATAATTAAACCGCTAAGCTACATTTTTCATTTCAGACAGGTATTTTCCCAGATAGCATGAAAATAGCTAAAGTTATCCCACTTTTTAAAACAGGGGACAAAAGCCAATTTGCCAACTACAGACCAGTGTCCTTGCTTTCACAATTTTCAAAGGTCCTTGAGAAATTGTTTGTCCAAAAATTTGAGTTATTGAGTGAGAGTCAGTATGGATTTAGGAAAAATCGATCTACAGCTTTAGCTTTAATGAAAATAACAGAAGAAATTACAACAGCTATAGAAAGAAAGAAATACACAATAGGTGTATTTATTGACTTAAAAAAGGCATTTGACACCATAGACCATTACCTATTAATTTCTAAATTACATAGATACGGAGTGAGAGGAGTAGTTCTAGATTGGTTAAAAAGTTATTTAGATAACGGACAACAATATGTAGAATTTGCTGGTAGTACATCGGAGTGTATGAACATAGAATGTGGTGTCCCGCAGGGCTCGGTTTTAGGTCCTAAACTTTTTATTTTGTACATCAATGACATAGTGAAACGTCAACATTATTGCAATTTGTGTTGTTTGCAGACGACACAAATTTATTTTGTTCAGGAGATGATTTAAACATTTTAGCAAAGTGTATTGGACATGAAATGGTCAAACTTAAAAGATGGTTTGATGAAAATAAGATAACCCTAAATTTGAATAAAATGAAGTTTATGGTTTTTGCTAATAGAAAAAAAGATGAAAACATTTCACTGTCCATTGATGGAGTTTTTATTGAAAGGGTTTCTGAATTTTCGATTCTTAGGTGTGACGCTGGATGAAAACCTGACATGGAAACCACACATAGCACATGTTAAAACCAAAGTGTCTAGGAATATTTCTGTTCTAAACAAGGCAAAGTATTTGCTAGATTACAAGGCATTGAGGATGTTGTACTGTTCACTCATTTTGCCATTTTTCATTTATTGTATAGAAGTGTGGGGCAACACGTATATGAGCAACATAAAGCCATTGTCAATATTACAGAAAAGGGCAGTAAGAATAATTCATAAAGCTGACTCAAGAGAACACACCAACAGACTGTTTTTTAAGTCAGGACTCTTGAAACTCAAAGACAGCTGAGCTGCAGACATTATCAGTAATGCACAGGGCAACAAGCAAAATGTTACCAGCATGTTTACAACAGTTGTTTGTTTTTGGATCAGGCAAGGAAGACCACAGAAGGAAATTAAATTTTAAGCATCCATATGCAAAGACTACTCTTAAACAAATGTGTATTTCGGTAGTTGGTGTACAATTGTGGAATTCTCAACACAAGGATCTAAAGAATTGTATATGTATTTTTCAGTTAAAGAAGTTGTATAAATTAAGAAAGATGGGACTATATGAAGCAGAATGTGAATAAGTCTATGTACTCTGGACCTTCATGTTTTTGATGTCTTTGATGTGATGTCTCCTCTGTATTTGCGGGTCCCATTGCCGTTGTTGTTGTTATTATTATTATTATCATCATGTGTCGCTTTCCACCTTCTTCTCCAGTAGGACTCATGAGGGTGTTGCACTTTTCTTTTCCTTATACATGTGATGTTTTGTTTCCGTTAACCGTCAAGTGGGAAATAAGTATTTTTTTTGTGTGTTTCTCTTAGTATCCTAAGATACTGTTATGTTTGGCTGTAAAAAAAAAATTAAAAAAATAAATATTATGAAGGGCAGACCATCTATTTGTATTTATTTGTTTTTTTTTTTTAGAAAGGGGCAGGTCACATAAGATTGTATTCTTCTCCCTGCTCCTTTTCGCTCAATGGTAGAGTCATGTTTTGTGGCAATTATTGTACATTTGGTTTTGCGTACCATGAGCGGGACAAATAAAAATGAAATGAAAAAATGAAATGAAAGGAGAGCCATGGGGGAAAAAGACACATGGAGTTAATGCCTCTAATGATATACTGCTTGTAGGCTTCTCTGGTTTGCATTTCTGAAAGTAAAAACACACCCTATAAAGTCCACAGTGCCACCATTAGGTTTCTAAATTGTTATCCAATCACATTTTCAAATCTAGAAACTGATCCTATTATGCCCTGGATTTCATGTAATGTATAACACACTAATATATTGAAGTTAGGTCTAATCATTCATAGAAGAAAGACTGCTAAATCCTTTGTTTTACCACACATTTAATTTGGCTGTATATATATTCAGGTCAAGGTCCTGTAATTTGCAAATTGAATAAGAAGGTTGAGGCCTAAAAGAGTAAACTTTTAACAAGGATTCAACTTGTTTTTGTATTGGATACCTTCCTTAGATACCAGGATTGTAGATTATTTGTACTTCATTTTCAGAGGAAAGTCAGTAGTGCCTTGTCAGGGATACTGAATTTTAATTCAGAATAGTTTTGAATTACCAAATCCTTGGGAGCAGAGAAGGTCAATTGCCAAGCTGTTTTCTTGGCAGTTTAGTCTTTCTCCTACTGTTCACCTTCAGTTTCTTATCTAGGGGCTGTGATGGCTGTTTGAGCCCAGGGCTTTTAGATTTATTTTAGGTTGAAAAAACATCTTCTTCACACATTATGTTAACCCATTGCACTTTAGATATGGTGCATTAAGCACAAACAGATCTATACCATAACCCTTTGACCTTTGAGTGACCTGCTAAAGGATCTGACTCAACCTCTAAGCGTCTACCAACTTAACTGAGTCACTTCCACATGCTTGACACAGAAACCACATTTAAGAACGACTTTCAAAATCCAACATATTTCCGGACAAGAGATCATTTACTCACGATTATCTGAATACGTTAAGTCGGCAATGTAACTTTTGAATCCTGTTGAATATTTGTCAAAGCTGTATATTTAACCATGATACCTTATAGGATTACTGCTGTTCCATCTGCTCACGTTTTATGACACTTAAGTAAGGAACCAACAAATGTATTAAGGGGTGAAAAGATTCTTCAAATGGTTCCAGCACGCAAATACACACATCAACACAGAATAGAAGTCTGACCACTGTTCGGAGGTGTTACGGTGTGTGTAGGAAGCAGGACCCAAATGCAGATTAAAGTGACAAAAAACTCCTTTATTTCAAGGCTATAATATTAATTAAAGACTAAACAGAACACTCACCGAGGAACAAGCCATATCACAAGACGAACCGACAAAGACAGACAGAAAAACCAGAACTTAAATACACACAAGACTAATCATACAAACAAGACACAGGTGAGGAGGGAGGAGAAAACACAGGGCCAGGTGAACACAATCGGGTAAATTAGACACACCAGGAAAACTGACAGGGAACCACAGACAGATCTAAACAAGACAAAACACAACGCAGACAGAAAACCACAGACAGATCTAGACAAGACACAACGCAGACAGAAAACAAAACTAGGGCCTCCAGGGTGGGTGGAGGGGGTCAGGAGGACGGGTTTGGGCTGACAACCCAGGAGCACAGCGGAGGACCCGGAAGGGATCTCGGGCGGACGGCCCGGGGGCAAGGCAGAGACCATGGAGGGGGTCTCGGGCGGACGGCCCGGGGGCAAGGCAGAGACCATGGGGGGGGGTCTCGGGCGGACGGCCCGGGGGCAAGGCAGAGTCCATGGAGGGGTTCTCGGGCGGACGGCCCGGGGGCAAGGCAGAGTCCATGGAGGGGCGAAGGCCACAGCGGACGAACTCAGGGGGCCGGGCTCGAGGGCGAAGACCGCGGCACTCAGGGGGCCGGGCTCGAGGGCGAAGACCGCGGCTCTCAGGGGGCCGGGCTTGAGGGCGAAGACGGGACAGCTCCGGAGGCCGGGCAGGAAGGCGCTGACGGGACAGCTCCGGAAGCCGGGCAGGACCCGGTGTCGGCCGGACAGGAACCAGAGCCGGTGGGACAGGCTTCGGCAGGATCCCCCACGGAAGAGGACCAGGAGTTGGCAGGACCCCCGGCGAGACAGGTAACGGCGGGACCTCCAACGGAACAAAACATGGGATTGGCAGGACTCTCAGCGGGTCCTCCAACGGAACAGGACATAGGGTTGGCAGGACCCCCGGCAGAAGAGTCGTCGGCGGGACCCCCAACGGGACAGGACACAGGGTTGGCAGGACCCCCGGCAGGAGAGTAGTCGGCGGGACCTCCAACGGCACAGGACATAGGGTTGGCAGGACCCCCGGCAGAAGAGTAGTCGACGGGACCCCCAACGGGACAGGACACAGGGTTGGCAGGACTCCCGGCAGGAGAGTAGTCGGAGGGACCTCCAACGGCACAGGACATAGGGTTGGCAGGACCCCCGGCAGAAGAGTAGTCGGCGGGGTCTCCAATTTTATTTTTATTTTTTTACATATAATTGTAAAGCAATACATGATTGTCACTAAAAGCCTTGTCTCTACATTACAATAAAATGTAAAAAATAATTGATTAATTAATTTGAATAACAATTCAAGTTAGTAGCTAAAGGCATAAAAAGACAGAAATGTATAATTCTTTCTTTGATAGAAATGTTTCTTCTGCCCGTAAAGTGTCCAAACCAGGCTTTTCTGGATAAGCGCATTTTTAAAACATAGTCATTGTCCATGCCGGTTTCAGTCGGATTATTTTTCACAGTTGCTCCGATCAGATCGGTAATCTCCATTTTGTAGATTATTTACGACTTTTGAATAAACACATCGGCAAAATCCGGCTTACTTTGAGCATGTGTTTTAAACAGTTTAATCCCTTTGTGAATTGTTTCCAGTTCCGCGCCGTCCTTTAATTTCTTCATACAGCGGGAATCCAAATGAATTAATCCCGAGTCCAATAACCATCAAAGTCACTCCAATAGTGCTCCTTAATTACGCTTTCATCCTCCTTTAACAAAATACTTCACATTCATCTAGTTTGTGACAGTAGTTGTAGCATTTTTGAGAGTTTTAAACTGTAATTACCGCTGTTGCGCCCCCCCCCCCCCCCTTTGTGTGTGTGTGTGTGTGTGGGGGGAGGGGCAACTTCCAACAGGAGTCATTTGGGGGGGCTCTTGGGAAAAAAGGTTGGGAACCACTGCTCTAAAACAGGGTTCACTACTACACCAAGTGAGAGGCTAAGGCCACGTTTACACAGAGACGAAACGGGTTGTATCCGCTACAGTTCTCTATCGTATGGACGGTTCATCCACAGGAGGCCGTAACAGAACCACGGAAACGGAGCCCTCGACGAAACGCTCTGGGGGGCCAAACGGCTCTGTGTGTACGTCCTATACGATCATTTCCTGATAACAATGACACCATAGCCGCGCCTCTCCCCACCTCATTGCTGATGTGTTTCGCCAACAACAACAACAATGGCGGATCACAGGGTTGCTTTCGTGCTACTGACCATGCTACAGATGTTACGGCCCGTCCACACTACAGCTTCAAAAAAAGCTTGGAGCTGGGCGTGTCTGAAGCTTGGGGATTTTATTCGAATAATGCGACCAACAACCAATCACATGAATCTCCCGTCCCCGACATACAAAGCAAAAAACCCCGGGGATTGTATGCGAGCAATATATATATATATATAAACTCCCCAAACAGGCGAAAACCTACCAGTTTCACCCACTGTCTCTGCCACCTCCCTCCATGACTGGTTCTTCCGGTTTGTATCCCGGTAGGTGAAGAGGGTCTGGTCATACAAAACCGGGTGATTGCTACGGCGATAATTAGTTTCTCCTCCATCTTTTTTTGAAATATAGAAATGAACGGCGGGATATCTCTCCCAGCTTAGACGCGGTTTGATTGGCTAGGGCTTGAGCTGTCAGATTTTCAGAAACGGGATTTGATTGGCTGGCGCTGGCTACTCCGGCGTCTCCGGCGTCAGAAGTTGAACATTGTTCAACTTCTGACACCGGAGACACCGGAGACGGACCACTATGCTACCCACAATTCAGTTCGGCGAAAAGCGAGGCAACGTGACGTCACCCCATTCAAAGTGAATGGGCAGACGCGTTGGAAAACGTTTTTGAAGCTGTCGAAGCTGTAGTGTGGACGGGCCGTTAGTGCAAAATCTACAGCTCCTCTATCACAACCATCAACAACAAGTGGACATGGAGAACTACATGAACTACATGTTGCTAAATCCACCACGGAGAATAAACAGAGGGGCAACCAGGCAACCATGGCAACCATGCTCGGGGGGGTCTTCTTCCCTGCTTTAAAAAAAAAAAATTAATGAACATTTTAAACAAAATAATGCTTTGAAATGTAAATGAGCCGGATTTTAGCTTGGAGCTAATTTCCATCCGTAGTCCCGTCGCATACAACATTTATGAACATAACATTTATATACATGGCAAACAGAAATACATGATATGAAGAAAGAGCATGAGCAGCATACAAGCATTTACCACAAGGTAGTAGGCCTACAATGTAGCAGCTACGACATATAAAGTGCAGGAGGAGATAAAAGAGCTACATAAAATGCAAGAGGAGATACCCCTGTATAAAAGCGCATTTAGCGGGCACGTCTGTTTGTTTCTTAACCATTCTTTGAATTGACCTTTAAAGCTATTGAGAGTGGGACAATCCCGTATCTCAGTTAGGAGGCTATTCCAGAAAGAGCTGCCTTTAATGGAGAGGACATTTTGTCCAAAAGTGGTCCGTCTGCAGTGGACTTCACAGTCTCCTCTGGTTTCTGACCTAGTGCAGCGTCCAGTGTGTTTTTTTGTGGATGAACTCCCCTAAGGGAGGAGGGGCCAGTCCATGTAAACATCTATAAAAAAAACACATACTTTTAAAAGACTTAAAATTGTCAAAACTCAAGAAATTGTGTTTCTCAAGGATGGTACAGTGGTGGTATGAATATGGCTTTCTGTCAAACACCTTGATAGCTCTCTTGTACAGCTGTTCTATCGGTTTCAGGTTTGTGGCACAAGCAAACGACCAGTTTGTAAAACAGTATTCAATGTGGGAAATAATCATACAGTGGAGGTATGACTTTGCAGCATTGACAGTTAAGAAAGGTCTAATTTGTTTAAAATGTTGCAAGTTGAATTTAACGGTATTGGATACTTTCTTGATATGTTTCTTAAAAGTCAAGTTCGAGTACAGTATGACTCCAAGATACTTGAAGTGGGGGACTAGTTCTATTTCTGCTCCATTTAAAAACACATTGGATCCTTCGATTTTGACTGGTCGTTTACTGAACATCATGCATACTGTTTTTGTTGCATTTAACTGTAAGCAAATGTTGTTCAGCCAGTGTTGAACCTTGTCCAATGCATTTGAGAGACAGGATGTGATTATTTCAGTATTTTTTCCGTGTACAAAGATGACCGCATCATCGGCATACATTTGTACATTCAAATCAGAACATACATTAGGCAAGTCATTAATGTACAGATAAAACAGTAATGGTCCAATAATGGAACCTTGTGGAACCCCAACAGGGTTCAAAGGGCAGGGGGATTTGGTACCGTTGACCAAAACACACTGTTTTCTGTTTGATAAGTAAGACTTAACCCACTGTATTGAATCTGCCAAAAAATTGAAATACGTCAGCTTTGTAAGGAGCACTTGGTGGTCAACAGTATCAAAAGCCTTCCTGAGATCAAGGAAGACAGCACCTACATATGGGCTTGTGTCCAACATAGATTTAACCTTTTCCACAAAGACACAGTTAGCTGTCTCAGTGGAGAGGTGAGCACGAAAACCAAACTGCATTGGGTGGTGTGGAGAGAAACCTTTATCTAAATGTTTGGTGATTAGTTTTGACACCCATTTCTCAGCTACCTTTAGAGACACAGGGGAGGATGCTGATTGATCTGTAATTGGACATTATTGCCTTATCCCCAGATTTAAAAATCGGTGTCACAGTGGCCACCTTCCAGGATGATGGAACTTCCCTCGTGCTAATAGATTGATTTACTAGCATACTAATTGGTTTTATTAGACCGTCAATATTTGTCTTTATAAAGTTGGTGTCTAAATAATTTGCATCCCTAGCCTTAGAACCTTTTAACCCGAAGATTATATTTTTTACCTCCACCTCTGTGATTTCCTCCAGGTCAAAAACTGGATGTGTATCCACAGTCGGGCTATGGGAGACCTCAGATGGCGGGAAGAGCTTTGTGATGTCCAGAGCACTATTTATAAAATACTCATTTAGAGAGCTGGCCAACACTGTAGGGTCTTTTATCAGAGTCACGATCTGATTGTGTTTTATTTTGTTCCTGTGTAGATCTGTCTTTTGGTTTCCTGTTTTAGTTTGAAAAGTGTTCAACCCCTGTCTTGTCTGTTGCTTCCTGTCTCTGTGTTCCCTCCTGCAGGAGGCAGCTTTTGTAAAAGTGAAATGTATGTTTTCCACTGCTCCTGTTCTCTCTCATTCTGATCCAGAGGTCCAGTTTGTGGTGGTTGCCTCTGACTCTGGAGTGGGGGCAGTATTATCCCAGTGTTCCCCCCTCAGACCAGAAGCTCCACCCTTGTGCGTTGTTCTCTCGCCGGCTGACCCCTGCAGAGAAGAACTACGACGTTGGTAATCGGGAGTTGCTGGTAGTGATTGTGGCCCTTCAAGAATGGAGGCTGGAGCCACCCACCCAATTAGAAATGTTTGGTTCTAAAAACATTCTGAGAATGTTACAGTCATTGTTCTAGGAAGGTTTTCAGCGGGAAGTTTTTCTTTGGTTTCCAGAACGTTCTTCTGAAAGGTAGGATAACGTTCTCTAAAAACATTCTTAAAATGTTTGGTGATAACCTTCTTCAAATGTTTTTGATAACATTGTTAGAACATTATGCCCTACTATTCTTAAAACGTTTTCAGCGGGAGGTTTTATTTTGGTTTCCAGAATGTACTTCTGAAAGGTAGGATAACGTTCTCTAAAAACATTCTTAAAATGTTTTTGCTAACATTGTTAGAACATTATGCCCTACTGTTCTTAAAACATGTTCAGCTGCAAGTTCGATTTGTTATGTTGCCAGAATGTTATAATTTTAGAGAAGGATAATATGGTTTATGTTTAAAAAAGTATGCAAATGTTCTCTGGTAACAATTTACTAAAATATGTTTACATTATTAGAACATAAAGACATAATATTCCTGTAATTGTTCAACTCAAAATTCCTGGGTAACTGGACTGACCACTGTGGTCATCAGGATGATTTTGATAGTTTACTTAACTATTGGAATTTGACTATTAACACATGTACAAGGATGACTCGGAATCAGCTGGTGAAAGCAACATTTGTTTATTAGAAAAGGGGAGCTGGGAGTGGAGTTTGGTTATGGCAGCAGTGGGAAACAGTTGTTCCAGGGTGGGTGGAGAGGCCTGGCTGGTTTTGGGAGTGTGGAAGGCCTTGGATTCCTCCTGGGAGAGACACAAAAATGAGTGTGAGGCAAAAGAAGGCAAAGTTGTCAAAGAATATGCTGGCAAAAAGGTAGAGCGGCACGCAACAAACCGTTCACGGCAACCGTTCACGGTTTTCATAGTGTGGCTGATGAGCATGTTGCAGGTGTGGTTGATTGGAGATTGCTCCCAGCCGTGTAGAGCAGACCAGCAGGCAGGTGGGGGGGGGGGGGGGGCACTAACTCACTAACAGGGGTTTCAGGGACGGGCAGTGATAGTCGGTCCATTCTTCTAAATGTCTGTCTTTGGTTTTCTAAGTGTTATTCGATCCATATGACCATAGAGATATGTGCATAAACAACAAAAACACTTGGGGTATAATGTTCGAACAATGTTATCACCAAACATTTCAAGAATGTTTTTAGAGAACGTTATCCTACCTTTCAGAAGTACATTCTAGGAACCAAAATAAAACTTCTCGATGAAACCATTCCTAGAACAATGAATGGTAACATTCTCAGAATGTTTTTAGAACCAACGATGTCTAGCTGGGAACTCAGACATGCCACCGCAAACGTGCAATATCATTAATTACGTGCTTGTTTTTTTCTAAAAATGAAAATGTGGTGACATCAGATTTCTTTTAAACATCCTTTTCAAACAAATGCAGCAAGTTTGTTTTTTAAAGCGCACTACAAATAAATCTGACGTTGACCATGACCGTGTTAATATTTCGCATCACAGGAACATTTTATAAAAAAATAATAACCTCCTGAAAACATTATCCAAATGTTGCTTTCAAAATGTTCTTCTTTGGTTATCGTGTAACATTGAAGGAATGTTTTATAAAGAACATCTTTAATGTGTTACCCCAACAACGTCCAAAACACATCCTTAGAATGTTGGAGGCAAAACGTTCCACCTTTGTTAACATATCACATTAAAGGAACGTTTTATAAAACACTTTCTGTCATCTCAGGCATCATAACATCCTGAAAATATTTTCTGAATGTTGCTTGGAGAATGTTCTTTATTTGTTTTCATGTGACATTGAGGGACCGTTTTATAAAGAACATATTTAATGTGTTACCCAACAACGTCCAAAACACATCCTTAGAATGTTGCAAGGAAAACGTTCCATCTTTGTTAACATATCACATTAAAGGAACGTTTTATAAATAAACTTTCTGTCATCTCAGGCCTCAATAACATCCTGAAAACATCCTCTGAATGTTGCAGTTAAAACATTATGTCTTAGTTAACCTTAAACCTTATAGGAACATTATTTGAAAAAATAAACATCCTAAAAAGGTTCTTTGAACATCAGATTAAAACGTTTATTTAAAACCTTATTAGAACCAATAGGTAACGTTAGCCAAAGTTGTGAGAACGTTCCCCGCTAGCTGGGCATCCTTTTGTAGTATGGAATGACCATAAGAATTTGTCTTACCTTCGCTCTGCACGCAGGCTCAACTCGTGCCAGACTCGGTGGACTCTCTTCCTGGGACGGTTCAACTTTACCTTGACCTACCGGCCTGGCTCCAGGAATGTGAAGGCCGACGCCTTGTCCCGGCAGTTCGCCCCCCTAGTGGAGGATTCAACAGATGAAACCATTTTGCCATCTTCGTTGTGGGAACAGCTAGATGGGAGATTGAAAGGGTGGTCCAGGAGGCCCAGGAGGACCATCCTGCTGCTCAAGATTGTCCACCAGACCGGCTGTTTGTTCCCCCGATGCTAGATCTCCAGTGCTCCAGTGTCCAAAGTAGCCTGCCATCCAGGTTTTCATCGGACCCTGGCCCTACTTCAACAACGCTTCTGGTGGCCCACTATGTCCGCAGACACGAAGGAGTATGTCGCAGCCTGCTCCGTCTGTGCCCGCAGCAACGCTTCACATCAGGCCCCCGCTGGTCTTCTTCGCCCCATTCCCCACCGGCCCTGGTCCCACATTGCGGAGGATTTTGTGACTGGTCTCCCTCCATCAGACTGTAACAACACTATTCTGACCATCGTTGACCGTTTTTTCAAAGGCAGTGCACTTTGTCCCCCTGCCCTAAACTACCTTCTGCCCTCGAGACTGCCACTCTTCTCACCCAGCATGTTTTAGGCTGCATGGTATCCCTCAAGATATTGTATCAGACAGGGGTCCGCAGTTTTCCTCCCAAGTATGGAGGGCCTTTTGCCAGGCATGGGGGCATCGACCAGCTTGTCTTCTGGGTACCATCCCCAAACCAATGGCCAGACGGAGCGGGCAAATCAGGACCTAGCGCCACATGTTTTGATGTCTGTTCTTGTTAATATCTTCGCGAGTTCTTATCATGGAGTGATGATGTATGTACCGATCAATTCTGTGTCATCTCACAATGCGAATCGATGGGTTGGACGTGCAGCTACAATAAGTAATAAGGGTGTTATGAGTGAGTTTATGTGCAGTAATGCGGTAGCATTTTTCCGCTCGTGGCTAATTCATAGGCTCAGCGCTAGCTTTGTGGGTTTAAAAAAAAAAAAAAATCAGATAGCTAAGTTTCTTCCCGTTACATGGATATAAAACATTCATCAATCAATCAATCAATCAATGTTTATTTATATAGACCAATATCACAAATGTTACATTTGTCTCAGTGGACTTCACAGTTTGTACAGAATATCAGTATGACAATACGACACCCTCTGTCCTTAGACCCTCACATCGTACAAGGAAAAACTTCCGGAGAAAACCCACAGTTTAAAGGTAAACATGGGAGAAACCTCAGTGAGAGCAACAGAGGAGGGATCCCTCTCCCAGGACGGACAGACGTGCAATAGATGCCGTGTGTAAATTGAAAAGATAATACATTTGCAACATAGGTAGTCCAAATGTTTGGAAATGCATGTGTGTATAATAGGAAGATGAATCCAAAAGGATATCCATCCAGGACCTATGATCCAGGACCACAGCCACGACTCAAGATCCAGGGCTCGCGGTGCAGGACACTGGACCGCAGGATCATCCATGACTCCGGATCCCAGCGTATATAGACACCAAAAAGAAAGAAATGTGGGGAAGCTGGGTTAATCGGAACATGAGAGTACACAGGTATAGACAAAGAGAAGGAAGAAGTAAGATGTCCCCCGACAAACTAAGCCTATATCAGCAAAACTAGGGCTGAATCTAATCAGCCCTAACTATAAGCTTTATCAAAAAGGAAGGTCTTAAGCGCACTCTTAAAAATTGATAGGGTGTCTGCCGCCCGAACACAAACTGGAAGCTGATTCCACAAATGTGGAGCTTGATAAGAAAAAAGAAAAAGTAGTTTAATAGTTTATTGAATATTAAGATGCCCTCAGACGCTGTTTCCTGCAGATGACGCGTTTTTCCCCCCCGGTATCGGGGGGGGCGGTGTAGAACAGGTTAATCGTTTGTTTGGGTTCTCACTTCCGTTTCGCTTCTCAATAAATCACTCTGATTGGCTATTCGCTAGCTGAATAGCCAATCAGAGTGATTTATTTGGCCGACGGCCTTTAGCCGACAGCCTCCCGATTCAACATGTCGAATCGGCGGCGGAAGGTGTCGGCACGGCTGAAAAGACACGACGGTGCAGTGCACACCAAGACACACCAATCTGAGTAGGGCGACACAGCGCTTATCGACGGCCCGACATCTATCGATGCCGAAATCGGCTTGGTGTGTAAGGACCTTAACATCTGCAGGGAGGGAGTGTTCATATTTGTCATATCTAAACACCCCATCATCACCAGACCATGCATTTGTCCTTAGTTGTGAACCAGAAAGTGACCTACCAAATATTTGTATTTAGTAATTGCATTGAGAATTAAGGCCTTCAACTGATTTTTTCAGTCTCCTCCCCCCTCACCTGTGTCCTGTTGGGTTGGGCATTTAGGCTCTGGGGTTTTGCTGTTAGAGAGGCAGGTAATGTGTGTGAGATCCTTGTGGCTGCAGGCTGTGCTGTGCTCAAGGAAACAACAGCAGGATTAAGGCTGTGTGTGTCATTGTGTTCATGCTGTAATAAATGCCCACACCGGGTTGTATTTTGGACGTTTTGCCTCTGCCTCCTTGCTTGGTCGTGCCGCTCAATTGTCAGCTTCACAGCCACCCAGGAACTGAAGCCTACACACACAGTATCACTGGTTGTAATTATGGCTGGTCTTTATTGTTGGGTTTCACAGTGTTTGCCTATTTATTGGAAGGGAAACCACAACCTGCAATAAAGGGTGTGGATTACTTTAACTTTAGTCTTTTATACGGTTTCTTCTCATTATCACCAAATGCTGTGAGATTTTCCACTGCCCACCATGCCTGCGTGTATATATTATATATATATAATTAAAAGCTGATTATTATTCTTTTAAAATATTATTAACACTGAAACGCATACGTGTTTTTGTGTGTACAGAGATCATGCATTCAAATTCAGGGAATTACAGCCCCTTGTTTAGAAACGGTTGAGCGGATCAAGTGTTGTTTCTGAAACTCCCTGTTTGAGTCAGCCCTGCTCCCAGGTTGGACATTATAGTCATAAAAATGGAGCTGGATCATCACATGCCAGAAAAGAAATTTCCCAACACTAGTACACACAAAAATATCACTGGCTTCCATTAATTGTATATGCTAAAGCCAAAGCTCCATTTACTGACTTCACAGAAGTCAATAAAGTTTCAACAGAAATTATGGGTAAAACGTAAAAAAAAGCTATTTTAAATCTTTATGATTTCATGTCCCAAAAAATGCATGTTACTAACTCAACATACGGGGCATCATACCAGGAGTGTATGTGTCTCTCACCTGGCAGGTTGCCATTATTAAAGGTTACGTCTTTATCATGATTTGGGCTTCTGCTTGATGCCAGGGTTTTTATTTGTTTACATATTACAGTCAAATAATATTCAACCATTTTAAAAAGAGCTATAAAAACCACGTTTTGGCCTGACTTCCTGCTGTGGCATCTGTTACTGTGTTACAGTGTAAAGAGAATGTGCAAAGTGTAACGCAGTAACTTCTTATATATATAATTCTCTAGTACTCTATTCATTGGTATGACATGCTTTAGTAGAGCCACAAAGAAGTGAATACATCTTCCAACACCGTCCGGCTTCAGATGTGGATCATCTACTGCCATGGGAAACACTCACCCAGAGGACTGATTCTAAGAAACCAAAGCAATACATACCTACTATTATACATATGTGAGGAGATTTGAAATGTCACCTTGAGAGAGTAATTCATTTAGTTGTTTATTATAGTCTTGCTTTCTAGACCTCTGAAAGAGAACAGTGTTCAGTGCTGGGTACTACATTTGGAAACAATGTGACTCTTCCTAAAGCTAATTACTGTGTGCCAACATAAATAACACTGTCACTTCAGTACCAGCCCACACACACACATACTTGATCTCACACACAAACCCAGTATCCAATTTTGTCCCTATTGCACTCAAGTGGTATATCAGCCGAGGGCCACTACATACTGTTCCTGCCGCCTACTGCATCTGATAACTGCCTGGAAGCAAAACACAAGCACACACAAAAACATCACTGTATCTCGTCGAGCGAGACATGAGATAGGGAGTAGTCACTTTTCCACTGGGCTGGTGGCCGAGTGTGTTTACTCTTTCACTGTCTGCACACAACCAGACCACTGGTAGCTTTTGGCAACTTATTTGTTGGTGTTTCCCTTCAAGCCAGAGACGTTTTCATCCATGTCTTCTACAATCATATAAGTCAACCCTGAACTTAAAAGTCAGATGCTGTATATCAATGTGGAGGTATTAGTAATGTCAGGTCTTGGCCAATAAATAAATGGGTCCGAGAGATTTTTTCCAAGCTGTGTCTCTTAGGAGGAAAACACCCTTAAATGTATTCTAACTTTAATACACTACTCAGTGAAACAATGAATGCATTATACAACAAATAGACTATGCACTGGTTGCAGTATCCTTTAATAACCCGTTTAAAAGGACATTGTATACAATATATTCAACCCACAAATCATGAGCAATGAGGAAAACATGTAACTGCATTTTACCACTTTCCCTTTGACAAAATGTACATTTAAATTGAGTTTGTGACCTAAAGTCATCGCTTTAAAATTGGTTGATCTTGACATCAGAAAAAAAATTTAAAATGTGTTTTTGGTCAGGGAGTCTTCTTAAGTCAAAATACAGACCTATTGTATTTAGTAATAAACATGCTGTGGATTGCTAAAACTTGTATCATTTATTTTAAATAAACTCACTGACCCACTCCAAATGTATGTAGTGGAGTGCAATACTCAATTACTAAGGCTTATTTATCCCTATTTACTACAATGAAGTCAAATGACACCGACCGTAGAGTAGTGTGTTTGTGCACGTTTTCAAGAACAGAATTGGTTTTTTTCTGAGACAAATCATTTACCAAAAGGCCACCCACCCGAAATAATTATCCCTACAATGCAGTGACTTAGTGAACCTTAGTTGAACTTATTCAGGTAAAACAATAAAAACGATGTCTCGACCCGTAGCAGACATCCTATATCCTACACCCATAATGACTACAGCCTGATTCTTCAGATCCCTCCTTTAACTTTCATGGCTGCAATTTTCTGTGTGATTATTTCCTCTTCTCCAAATATGAAAACTAATTCTTGGAAAATAGAGATCCTAGGGTGCTGTATGTGAGCTTGAGTTTGTTTCATTTTAGCTTTGTGTGTGTGTGTGTGTGTGTGTGTGTGTGTGTGTGTGTGTGTGTGTGTGGGTGTGTGTGTGTGTGGTGTGTGTGTGTGGTGTGTGTGTGTGTGTGTGTGGTGTGTGTGTGTGTGTGTGTGGTGTGTGTGTCTCAATTTCAAGGCAACAGCTGTTTCTCAGATCCAGGTGTTTGAGCTCTCTCTACCTTCAGAAACTGGTTCAGGGTCAAGTGTCAATCAAGGGAACAATTCAAACTGTGTTTGAGTTGTGGATTTGACACAATACCTTAAAAAATCAATGGATTGGTTGGTGGTTTTATGATCTATTGCGTAATTTTTTTTTAGCTGATGACCAAACAGTAATTTAAACTGGATGATCATTTTTTAAATCTGTCAAGAATTTAGGTAAGAGTCATTTAAAGGAACCATTTGACTAAACTATTGCTGGCCAGGATAGGTTGCCACTAACCAACAGAGACTCCATTAAGTTCCGACCAAGAAACTATGATAATAGTTTTAACACTGTTGTTTTGTAAAGATTAGGTTGTTTTTGCTTTCTCTTTTGCTCACCTCAAAGTTGGGCGCAGAGCCTTGTGGTGGAAACAGCCAGTCCAGTCTCGTTTTTAAGGGTACTGCTCTGCTAGCTTGCAGCGCTTCATTCAGCTGTCATCTGATTGGTTGCTCGTCAGAAGGTCAGCGGTAAAACAAGGTCAAAATTGTTAATAATTGTAACTTTGAGCACATCGCTGCAACAATTTTCAATCTGTGTGCGACGCCAAAGGAAGCACTTCCTCTTACCTCAATAGCAATGTCAGCAGCGCAGAGCAGTTTACCCGATTCATAAAGGAAAAAATATTTTCTTACAATTTTGATGACCTTTGGATACTGCTAAGTGGTACTTCGGCCATATTTGTGAAAGGATGACAAGTTAACAACCAGATGGAAAACAAATGGAAAATATGCTAGGTTTTACATTTCTGAGAGATCAAAGATCTCATGGGGAATCATCCATGCATAAAGAGCAATTCAAAATCCAAAAGTGCTTAAAAAACAGGAGTAAGTGCTGATTGTTGTGAAAGGAGACAGATGAGAGAGGGTGAAGAAAGAAAGGAGGGGTTTCCTCCAACTAAAACTGAGATTAGTTTTGGAGTGGTTCCTGTAGTCATTTTAAAGGGATTTCCCCCATGAGCCGCACAGCTGATTGCACAAGGGATTTCAACTTTAAAGGGCGCTTAAGGAGACGGAGAAGAGGACCGTGATGAAACTGATGATGACACTAAAATGGAGGAACATGTTTGGCTAATGACCACGGTGGGAGAGATAGAGATGATGGAGAATAACATGAAGAACAGAGACTCTGAGAGGCTTTGAATAATGGATGTGGATATGACGATAATATGAAAAATAATGATGAGGATCACTGATGCACTGATCAAAGAGGAAATCAGGCAAAGGTCAATCCTAAGGTAAATAGGCCTGCGACACAGAGCTAGACTCATATGTTAAGACTTAGACTGCATATTGGTTTTAGGCAGGTTAACAACATGAGAGCCTACCTATATGTCTAATTCAGCTTGAAGCAAGATTAGATTGGCACCAGTCATATGAAGGATCCAGCTATGTAAGGAACTGCTTCTCTAGGCTGAATGCAGAAATGACATGCATTTTCTTATTTGTTTTGTAATGATCTACTCCAAGTAGGGAATGAGTCCTTACCCCAAGTGAAGGAGTTCAAGTATCTCGGGGTCTTGTTCTCGAATGAGGGAACAATGGAGCGTGAGATGGGCCGGAGAATCGGAGCAGCGGCAGCGGTACTGCAGTCGCTTTACCGCATCGTTGTGACGAAAAGGGAGTTGAGCCAGAAGGCAAAGCTCTCTGTCTACCGGGCCATTTTCGTTCCTACCCTCACCTATGGTCATGACCGAAAGAACGAGATCGCGGATACAAGCAGCCGAGATGGGTTTTCTCCGCAGGGTGGCTGGCGTTTCCCTTAGGGATAAGGTGAGAAGTTCAGTCATCCAGGAGGGACTCGGAGTTGAACCGCTCCTCCTTCGCGTTGAAAGGAGCCAGTTGAGGTGGTTCGGGCACCTAGTAAGGATGCCACCTGGTCGCCTCACTAGGGAGGTGTTCCAGGCACGTCCAGCTGGGAAGAGACCAAGGGGTAGACCTAGGACCAGGTGGAGGGATTATATCTCTTCGCTGGCCTGGGAGCAGGCCCGGACTGGCCATCGGGAGCACCGGGAGGTTTCCCGATGGCCTGGCCTGCTAAGTGGCCTGCTGGCCTGAGGATTTTTTTAATGTATGTATTGTGAACGCAACGCTGCGCAAATGTGGGTCTGACTCTGCCTCACAGAGGGTGACTGGCTGTACATGATGTGGCCTGCCGACATGGCCACTTTCATACAGACCATACACTAATGCCCTCGATTGGTCTCTGTGTGTCATTCAAGCTCGGGAGGGTGTGTGTATGTGTGGCGCGAGAGAGAAAGCGTGCGCACCGGTTACGTGTAGGCTATTGTTGTTGTTAGCATCTAGTGCTAGCTAGCTGCGCTAACTGATATAAGGAGCTGTTTCAACAACAAGGTGGAGGAGAGTCCTCTCCTGTCAGACTGAGAGACTGATAACTACAGCTCAGGTGAGGTAAAGGACTCTGCTGAGTGTTTAGATAGTTAACTTAGTTCTCAGTGGGTCTCACGGTTTGGTCACCATTCATGTAAACACATATTTCCATTTGAGGGGGGAGTGATTAGTAAAATATAGATGAATAATAATAAAAAACGTTAACTAGGTGAACAAATGTAAGATAAACTTTAAAAACTTGTTGAGAGCTAAAACTAGTCTTTGCTGCTGCCTCAAAGAGGAGCAGGGGGGAGAGGAGGGAGACAGGAGAGGCTGATTCAGGAGCACAGACACACTCACAACTATAAATGAACCAAAAACAAATAAATAAACAAGTTTCAATGTTTTTTCATATTGGATATTGTCACGGTTTGTGCAGGAAGCAGGACCCAAATGCAGATTAAAGTGACAAAAACTAGCTCCTTTATTTCAAGGCTCAACTATTAACAAATACAGAACAGAACACTCACCGCAGACCAAGTCAAAACACAAGACGAACCGACAAAGACAGACGGAAAAACCAGAACTTAAATACACCCAGGACTAATCAAACAAACACGAGACAGGTGAGGAGGTAGGAGAAAACACAGAGGCACCAGGTGAACACAATCGGGTAATCAGGGAGGGAAAACAGACAGAAAGCCACAGGCAGGAAACGGGGGTGAACAATTTAAAAAATAAAACAGGAAACCCAAGACAAACCAACAACACAGACAGATCGTGACAGTACCCCCCCCTCAAGGGACGGATCCCAGACGTCCCAAAACAAAACTACAAAAGTCCAAAACCTTAAGCAGGGTGGGTGGAGGGGGTCCGGAGGAGGGACGCATCACTAAGCCACCAGGGTGGTTGGAGGGGGTCTGGAGGACGGGCTTGGGCTGACAGCCCAGGGGCACGGCAGAGGACCAGGAAGGGGTCTCGGGCGGACGGCCCGGGGGCAAGGCAGAGTCCAAAATGGGGACCATGGAGGGGCGAAGGCAGCGGCAGGAAGAGTCAGGGGGCCGGAACCGAGGGCGAAGGCAACGGCAGGAAGAGTCAGTGGACCGGGCCCGAGGGCGAAGACCGCGGCTCTCAGGGGACCGGGCTCGAGGGCGAAGACTGCGGCTCTCAGGGGGCCGGGCTCGAGGGCGAAGACTGCGGCTCTCAGGGGGCCGGTTTCGAGGGCGAAGACTGCGGCTCTCCGAGGGCCGGGCTCGAGGGTGAAGAAGACCAGACAGCGGAGGCCGGGCAGGAAGGCGCTGACGGGACAGTGCCGGAGACCGGGCAGGACCCGGTGTCGGAGCTGGTGGTACAGGCCTCGGCAGGATCCCCCACGGAAGAGGACCAGGACACGGGATTTGCAGGACCCCCGGCAGGAGGGTAGTCGGCGGGGCCTCCAACAGCACAGGACAAAGGGTTGGTAGGACCCCCGGCAGGAGAGTAGTCGGCGGGACCCCCAACGGGACAGGACAAAGGGTTGGCAGGACCCCCGGCAGGAGAGTAGTCGGCGGGGCCTCCAACGAGACAGGACAAGGAGCTAGCAGGACCCCCGGCAGGAGAGTAGACGGCGGGACCTCCAACGGGACAGGACAAGGGGTTGGCAGGACCCCCGGCAGGAGAGTAGACGGCGGGACCTCCAACGGGACAAGACAAGGGGTTGGCAGGACACCCGGCAGGAGAGTAGTCGGCGGGACCCCCAACGGGACAGAACATGGAGTTGGCAGGAGCCCCAGCGGAACCTCCAACGGCACTTCAGTAGGGACTTGAGTTGGGACTGGCGAGGGAACTCGAGAGGGGACTCGAGAGGGGACTTGAGAGGGGACTGGAGAGGGGACTCGAGAGAGAACTTGAGATGGGACTAAAGGAGGGACTGGAGATGGGACTAGAGATGGGACTAGAGATGGGACTAGAGGAGAGACTAGAGGAGAGACTTGAGAAAGGACTAGAGAGGGGACCAGAGAGGGACTAGAGGAGGGACTAAAGTAGGAACTAGAGGAGGGACTAGAGAGGGGACTCGCGAGGGGACCTAGAGGAGGGACTAGAGAGGGACTAAAGGAGGGACTAAGAGAGGGACTAAAGGAGGGACTAGAGGAGGGAACTCAAGAGGGAACTCGAGAAGGGACTCGAGAGGGGACCTGGAGAGGGAACTGAAGAGGGAACTGGAGAGGAGACTCGAGAAGGGACTCGAGAGGAGACTGGAGAGGGGACTCGAGAGGGGACTCGAGAGGGACTCGAGAGGGGACTCGAGAGGGGACCCGAGAGGGGACCCGAGAGGGAACTCGAGTAGGAACTGGAGAGGGGACTCGGGTAGGAACTTGAGAGGGGACTCGGGTAGGAACTTGAGAGGGAACTTGTGTCGGTCGGTACGCCGACAGGACACGGGGAGCTGGCGTCGTCTGGGGAGCCAGCAGGAGACGAGGTGCTGGAGTCGGCCGGTACGCCGACAAGACTCTGGGAGCTGGCGTCGGCTGGGGAGCCAGCAGGAGACGAGGTGCTGGAGTCGGCCGGTACGCCGACAAGACTCGGGGAGCTGGTGTTGGCTGAAGAGCAAACAGGAGACGAGGTGCTGGAGTCGGCCGGTAGGCCGACAAGACTCGAGGAGCTGGCGTCGGCTGGGGAGCCAGCCCTGTAGCCGAAACTGGAGTCGAGCCCATGGCTTCCGGGGCCGGTACTGAAGCCGGAACCATGGCTGCTGGGGCCGGAACCATGGCTGCGGGGGTCGGAATTGAAGCCAGAATCATGGCTGTAAGGTCCGGTTCTGGAGCCGGAAACATGGCTGTAAGGTCCGGTTCTGGAGCCGGAAACATGGCTGTAAGGTCCGGTTCTGGAGCCGGAAACATGGCTGTCAGGTCCTGTTCTGGAGCCGGAAACATGGCTGTAAGATCCGGTTCTGGAGCCGGAAACATGGCTGTAAGGTCCGGTTCTGAAGCCGGAAACATGGCTGTAAGGTCCGGTTCTGGAGCCGGAAACATGGCTGCTGGGGCCGGCACTGGAGCCAGAACCATGACTGCTGGGCAAGGAACCGGAACACGGATCCATGGCTGTGTGGGGTGGTACTGGAGCACGGTACCATGGCTATGTGGGATGGTACTGGAGCACGGAACCATGGCTGCTGGGACTCGGGCTGCTAGCCTGGCCTTGCGACGACTCCTCTTAGCAGCCTGCTGAATACTCCGTGGACCTCCATAAGCCTGACGAGTTCCGGAATACGACTCCTGGACAGGAGCAGGAACTGGGGCAGAAGCACTGGCTGACTCCAGACGGACCACACCGAGACATTTGTAGTCAGCAGGCTGGAAATCACACACCCAAAGGAAGTTAAAAATCCAGCCAGGCAAGAACTTCACAAGTCTGGTTTCTCCATAGCCAACCGGTGCGCTTCTACCAGAGCGGCCTCCCTCTGCCGAACACTGGACGCTCCACTCCACCAATCACAGCAGCAAGCCAAACCAAAGGAAAAATGCTGTAGCTCCACCTCAAATGGATCATCTGCTGGGTCCATTTCAGGTCGGTTCGTTCTGTCACGGTTTGTGCAGGAAGCAGGACCCAAATGCAGATTAAAGTGACAAAAACTAGCTCCTTTATTTCAAGGCTCAACTATTAACAAATACAGAACAGAACACTCACCGCAGACCAAGTCAAAACACAAGACGAACCGACAAAGACAGACGGGAAAAACCAGAACTTAAATACACCCAGGACTAATCAAACAAGCACGAGACAGGTGAGGAGGTAGGAGAAAACACAGAGGCACCAGGTGAACACAATCGGGTAATCAGGGAAAACAGACAGAGAGCAACCGGCAGGAAACGGGGGTGAACAATTTACAAAATAAAACAGGAAACCCAAAGACAAGACAAAACAACAACACAGACAGATCGTGACAGATATGGTATGTTATTGGTTATGGCCATGTTCTTATGATTTTATGATTATTTAAATGTTACAGTTATGTTTCATATAGGTGTGTCTCTCTTTATTTCCCCCTCAAAATGATGCATTTAAGTCCAACATTTAAAACAAATCTTACCGGGGAGAATGCCCCCGGACCCCCTATAGGATTTGAGGTCCACCCCCACTTAAAATATGTTCACACGAATAGGTTCCTAAATAGATTTGTAATTTTTTTTAAATAGTAACCCATCTCCATATGTTTATTTTTTGGTAGTAGATTTAGATGGCTATCACTATGGGCAGCAACGCTGTAAATATTGACAAGTAAATCCAGCAAAATGGCACAAAAAACTGGTAGTGGTCTGGCTGGGTGTATAATTCCCGCCTGACTTATTGTCCCAGTCCGGCCCTGCCTGGGAGCACCTTGGGATCTCCCAGTCAGAGCTGGTTGATGTGGCCAGGGAAAGGAAAGTTTGGGGCTCTCTGCTGGAACTGCTACCCCGTGACCCAACCACGGATAAGCGGGAGAGGATGGATGGATGATTTAGGGATAATAGAGTTTGTATTCCTTTTTTACATATGTAAACCACGTCATCAACCAACATACATTTTTTTATATAATACACAGAGTACACTTATAGTTTGTGCCATTTTGTTGAGTCATTTTATTTGACCCAATGCAGAATTTGGTAATAAACATATAATATACATTTGAATTTTTTTCTGAATCTTTTATTACAAAAAATGTGTAGAAACCCAAATAGTTGCAGAAATGATTCAGATAACATTACATTATTATATTTTGGAATGGATGACGCTATTTACTACAACAATAGCAATGCATT
The DNA here is from genome assembly GCF_902827175.1 of Gymnodraco acuticeps. NCBI lineage: Eukaryota > Metazoa > Chordata > Actinopteri > Perciformes > Bathydraconidae > Gymnodraco > Gymnodraco acuticeps. Next base: position 1,079,799 of record NW_022992287.1, read on the forward strand.
TTATATCCAGTAACAGACTACATTTAATAATCTTACCCAAGATCTCTCAGCTGACCCGTGTCTACTTGCCCTCCAGCTCTGACTTATGCAGACACACATTCACGTAATACTGTCATGGTTTTGGTTTTATGTTGTTTTCATGTTCCACCTTTTTTATTTTGAAATGTTTTCCTCCTTGTGTCTTGTCTGGTCCTGCTTCCTGTGTTTGCCTTCCTGTCGTTAGTTTCCCTGGTGTGTCTGATTGTCTGATTGTGTTCACCTGTTGCCCTTGTGTTTCTGCCTCCCCTGCCCAGCTGTGTCTTGTCCTGTTATTACCCTTCTGTGTATTTAGTCTTGTCTTGTCCTGTGCTCCACGTCTGTTCGTCATCGTTTCTCGTCTATGATACCTGTTAGTCTCTTTGCTCCTCGTACTCCCCCGGTTTTGGTATGTTAAGTTGTTCCTTGTTTTATTTTGTCATTCAGCTTTGGGAAATAAAGCTTGCTTTTTGTTACCTGACCTTTTAGGCCTTTTACTGCATTTGGGTCCTATTTTTCCCCAACCCTGACAAATACAGGCCACCTCCTACATAGTACCTGCTCTATATCTGTGTGCCAACTCTTGTCCCTGGCATGGTTGGTAGTGGCCCCTTTACCAGGAAAAATCAGGAGACTATCAACAGTGAGATCAGCTGTCCAATGCACCCAGTTCATACACACAGCACTGGCCAACGCTAGTTGTGCTGTTCCCAATGTTTTGAAGTGTGAAATTGAGCCCAGATGCTCAATAAAGCAGTGGGAACGAGGAGATGATGTGTGCATGTGCATGTGTTTGTAGAACAAGGATTCAATGCCCAGGACTATTCATGAAACAAATGCCAGGCATGTTTTTTATTGTGTTCATGTTTACTCAAAATCAATAATAAATCACACATCAGAGCACATTTACCACATAAAAAGTAATCGAAGATGACTGTAAGCAAGCTCGAAATCAACCCATGATCAAATGCATCTCACACATGCAGAACATGCATCCCATTGTTTCCGATCAGGTAGTCCACACTTAATTTTCCTTCTGATGTGGACCGGAGAAGGGGTCACAGACGCAAGTGTTTCCACAGGAAAATTAGCTCACGAGTAGGTAGTGTGTATGTGAAGACGCTCCGACATCTTGCAAGTTTCCGCCTCTGCTAATCACCAGTTGGAACAGAGTAATAACAAAGGTTGCCTATCTCTGTCTGTGTGTATGTGTGATTGTAATCCTCTTCCGTCTTTTATGTAATTCTAGAAGGAGTCAGGATGGCCTCCCTTACTCACCGACCTACAACACGACACACACACACAAATACACACACACATGCGGACACACAAAGCACAAGTACCTTGAATCTGCATTCTCTCTAATAGCCAGCAGGGGGGCAAGTCTACTGGTTAAAATAATAAGTTGTATAGAAGTCTATGAGAACATTTCATTGGTCAACTTGTCAATTGATTTATTACTTCAGTAAACGTCTCACTTGCTAGTTTCAAGTCTTCTTCAATATAGTATGATAACCATTTTTTAAATAAAATAAAACATGACATGATTTAAACAAATATATATAGCAAGATATGCTTTATTGTTGTCTACATTTGGGATTTACAACTCGCCGTATAGAAAGGATTGTACCAAAGTGAAAACAAAAACTTTAACGGAAAAATGTATGTCACTCCAGATATACCTGAAAAGAACACTGACGTATGTTTGTTGTCAGCTATCATTAGTCTCAACCAAACTGTGGCTACTTATGATTACTTCTGTTCTGACACGTTGGGCTCGTAAGAACTCAGATGCTCGATTCCGTTGCTTTGTAATATTCTTTATTTTCAAGAATACAAAGCTTTCCAATAAACTTCTAGGATCTACTAGGACTCTCCAAGAATCTCTAGGTTCTACTAGGTAGTGCAAAAACAGGTATATGGTATACAGGCATGGACATGACGAAAAGACAAGACGAACCAACACCAGACAAAGGGAGAGGAGGACTAAATATACACTTTAGGTAATGGGACACAGGTGGACACAATCAGGGGCGGGAATAACAATCAGCCTAGCAGGTGCCACACGGACAGGAAGTGCCGACACCTGGAGAGAGAGAGAGTAGAGCAATTAACATCAACAGACAGATAGACAAAACACTAATCCCTTACAGTACCCCCCCTTTTACGGACGACTCCTGACGTCCCTGAATCCCGAGACCGTAGTCTGTCAAAATCTCTGATAAGGGATTTGTCGACAATGAAGCTGCCCGGGATCCAGCATCTTTCCTCTAGTCCATACCCTTTCCAGTCGACCAGGAACTGTCTCCCTCTACCCCGCTTTCTTTCTGACAGTATCTTCTTCACTGTGTAGATAATACCTCCGTCGATGACCCGGGGAGGTGGAGGTGGTGTGGAGGGGGGAACCAGTCTGCTCTCTAAAACTGGTTTCAGCTTGCTGACATGGAACGTGGGGTGGACCTTGAGGGATCTTGGGAGACATAGGCGAACAGCAACAGGATTAATCACTTTAGTAATGGGAAATGGACCAACGAACCGAGGAGCCAGTTTCCTAGAGGCGACGTGCAGAGGAAGATCCTTGGTGGACAACCACACTCGTTGACCGACCTTGTATCTAGGAGATGGACGTCGCTTTCGGTCAGCCAACCTCTTCATGCCGGTCGCACTTCTCTGCAGCATCTGGCGAACTCCCTTCCATACCCGGCGACAGCGGCGAACCAGAGCATGTGCTGATGGTACAATAACTTCCTGCTCGAGCTCCGGGAACAATGGAGGCTGATATCCATGGACACATTGGAAAGGAGAGATTCCGGTGGCTGATGTGGGTAAGGTATTGTGTGCATACTCCACCCAAATCAGATGTTTGCTCCAGGTGGTAGGTTTCTGGGACACCAGGCATCTCAAACAGGTCTCCATTTCCTGATTCATCCTCTCCGCTTGGCCGTTTGACTGGGGATGGTATCCGGACGTTAGGCTCAGTGGCTTGGATCAGGCGACAAAACTCCCTCCAGAAACGTGAAACGAATTGTGGGCCTCGGTCTGAAACAACATCGTTTGGGAAACCATGGATACGAAATACATGGGACAACATGGCCTGTGCTGTTTCTCTGGCTGTACGCAATTTGGACATGGGGATGAGATGTACCATCTTAGAAAAACGATCAATGACTGTGAGTACTGTGGTGTAACCTGCCGAAGGTGGAAATCCTGTCACAAAGTCCAACGCAATGTGCGACCATGGTCTGTTGGGAATGGGCAGAGGTTGAAGAAGGCCTGCTGCAGCTTGATGAGACGTCTTATTCCTAGCACACACAGGACATGCTGCCACATATTCTGCCACATCCTTCCCCAGAGCAGGCCACCAGAATCTGTGTTTCACCATAAAGAGGGTCCTCTTGGTTCCAGGATGGCAGGAAAGAACAGATGTATGGGCCCAATGAATCACTTTAGAACGAAGTGTCTCTGGAACAAACAGGCGATTCTGAGGACACCCTTTAGGGACAGGATTCCCGCTGTTAGCCTGTTTGACCTTGGCTTCAATAGGCCAAGTTAAACTCCCTATCACTCGGTCTGGCCGCAGAATGGGACCTGGACTCTTGGGGACTGGCTCAGGATCGTACATTCTGGAGAGTGCATCAGGCTTTCCATTCTGTGAACCAGGTCGATATGACAGAGTGAACCTAAATCTACCGAAGAACAAAGCCCATCTGGCCTGCCTAGAGTTCAGACGTTTGACCTTCCTGATGTATTGCAGGTTTTGTGATCCGTCCAGACCAGGAAATCCTGCTCCGCTCCCTCCAACCAGTGCCGCCACTCCTCCAAAGCAATCTTCACCGCCAACAGTTCCCGATTTCCCACGTCGTAATTCCTCTCAGCAGAAGATAGCTTACGGGAGAGATAAGCACACGGATGCAGTTTGTTGTCCCCCGCTGACTTCTGGGACAGTATAGCTCCAACGCCGTCGTTGGAGGCGTCCACTTCCACCACAAACTGTCGGTGGCGATCAGGTACAGTCAGGATGGGAGCTGTGGTGAACCTCCTCTTCAGTTCCAGGAAAGATTTCTCTGCCTGTGGATTCCACACAAACTGAACATGGGGAGAGGTAAGGGCATGGAGAGAGAGAGGCAATAGCACTGAAATTGCGTATGAAACGTCTGTAAAAGTTGCAAACCCCAAGAATTGCTGAACTTTCTTTCTAGTGTCTGGTGTTGGCCAATTAGCCACGTCACTGACCTTAGCTGGGTCCATTTCCACCTTGTTAGGGGAAATCACAAAGCCCAAAAATGACACTGAGTTGACATGAAACTCACATTTTTCGGCTTTCACGAACAAATGGTTCGCCAGGAGTCTTTGAAGTACAAGGTGAACATGGTTAACATGAGTATTCTCATCTGGAGAAAAGATGAGAATATCATCGAGATACACAAAACAGAAAATATTCAGGAAATCTCTTAACACATCATTAATGAGGGCTTGGAAAAGAGCAGGTGCATTACAAAGTCCAAAAGGCATCACCAAATATTCGTAATGTCCTGTAGGTGTATTGAAACCTGTTTTCCACTCATCCCCCTCCCGGATGCGCACAAGGTGATAAGCATTCCTTAAGTCAAGCTTGGTGAATATCTTGGCTCCCTGTAACAGATCGAATGCCGTAGATATGAGTGGAAGGGGATATCTGTTCTTAACTGTGATCTGATTTAGCGGACTGTAGTCAATACAGGGCCTCAATGTCCCGTCCTTTTTCCCCACGAAAAAGAAACCTGCCGCTGCTGGGGATGAAGATGTCCGAATCAAACCAGCTTTGAGTGAAGCATCGATATATTCCTTCATGGCCTCCCTTTCTGGCCCAGAAAGTGAGTACAACCGTCCCTTGGGAATAGTAGAGCCCGACAGAAGGTCTATGGGACAATCGTACGGTCTATGGGGTGGCAAAGAAGTAGCTCGTGTTTATTAAACACCTCCTTGATGTCTAAATAACACGCCGGAACTTTAGCCAAATCAGGAAAGTCAGAAGGCTTAGAAAAAGTGTCACTGTTATTGTCTGACCCCTGCTTAGGGTTACTAGATCTATGCCATTTACTCAACCCTGTCTTACTGGTTAAACATGACGAGAGCACTCAACTCCCCACCCTTTAACCCTTCCTGTCTGCCAGTCAACGTGAGGGTTGTGTTTAACAAGCCAAGGGTACCCCAAAATGAGAGGATGTTGAGCAGAGTTAAATAAATGAAAACTTATTTGCTCACGATGTTCCTGATCTATGACTAATACCATGGGCTCAGTGCGATGAGTAATAGTACATAAAAGGCGGCCGTCCAAAGCACTAGCCTCTAAGGGTTGATCTAAAAGAACAACCTTTAAGTTTAAACTTTTAGCCAACTCCCAGTCTAACAAACTCTCATCAGCCCCAGAATCGACTAATGCATCCTGAGTCATAGTATTATCACCAAGTTTGATTTGTACCTGCATTAACTTTCTGACTGGAGAGTCGAAGGAAGTCACTCGGCTCACCAGCGTCTTCCTTCCCGCTGATGAACCTGATCTTTTCCCGAACAGACTGCCGAAACATGGCCCTGCTGGCCGCAGTAGAAGCATCGCCGCTCCCGTAGACGGCGCTGACGCTCCTCCGGAGTGAGTCTGGCTCTACCGAGCTGCATCTGTTCCCGCGGCGATAGGGGGCGCTGGTCGCTCTGGAGATGACGACTGGGAATTCCTCTGCCAAGCGTAGTATTCCCCGGCAGAGCCGTATAATAGAAGAGTTACGACAACGGAAGTCCAAAAACGGTTATCGTCACGTGGTTCATGTAGACGAGGATCGTTCCCGGAAGTTCATGGGGGCAATGTGAATGCACTGATAACAGGAGATAGAACTACGATTTTTGGTAATTATTAGTGAATAAAGGTTTGATTTGCAATATTTATACAACAAATCGATATGTGTATGTATTTACATCAATATGTTTTAAAAAATAAAATAGAATTTGCTAATATTAAGTGATAATATTAGGATTAGTGTGAACAACTAGTTTACATGGTAGGCTAACAGTGCCTTGGTTAAAGAGCCTGTTGCTGTTATTTATAGCTTTGAATTCTTTAAAACCAATATTATCTTCTTAAACTTGTATGGTAGTCAGGAGCATCACTTTCTAATGTTTGATATATTTAGAGGGAGGGGATCTAAAGTAATGCTTTAAAATTCAGATTAGATTAATGTCTACCATTTTCTTAAATTCATGGTAGTTTCAGTAATCCCATGGTAATTGAGGACACAAGTTATCTAAATGACTAATGTCATCTTTATGGCTTTCAGAAAGGACAGGAGACCGACAGGTGACTATCAAAGGACTAGCAGCAGCAGCATGATGATGATGTTAAATGTGTTGTTTTAGGAACATCCATTGCAAATACATGGAATTCAATAACATTTGAATAGCATATCATGCAGTTTGTCTGTGCCTTTTCCTCCGTGTTGTCCTGGTTTGCTGTGCTGCCTCCCAGTCGCCACCATGGTTTGCTGTGCTGCCTGGGGATGCTCAAATCGCTCCGAGAAAGGAGTACGAATGTACGGCTTCCCCACTGACACAGAGCGGATGGAAAAAAATGGCTGGCTCAAGTCAGCAGGAGCAATTTCACGACCAACAGCAAAAAATATGTGAGGTAATATATACAAACACTGCATTTGCACTTTTTCACAAAACGAAACCCACACCATTGGGACAGCTTAAGTTTTGTTTAATACAAAAAAACAGGGAAAGGCTTGAAAAACACAGAGTTGAGACTCAGGGTGCAGGGTGAGGGTCTCAGTGCAGGTATTCAGGCTCCATTGAATCCCCCCTCTGGTTCTTGTGCTGAACGAGGGACTAAACAGACAGGAGAAAGGGTTATACACACCTATATATACAGTGTGCATCTGGACCCGGTGACAACATTACCTATTGGACGCAGCAACCACTGTAAGTTATATTCTTGTTTTAATTAGACTTCTCGGTTACATTTATTCGACTCTGTATAATTGTTACTGTAGCTAAAACGGCTAAATCGCTTTTGAGAGATTTTAAATCTCAGATCTGCTCAGGCGAAACCTGCTTTACAGCTCTCAGCACTCAAGCCTGCATTATTAACATAGGCAGGGCCAGTCTATTGATTGCGTGAAGTAGAACTGCGTGACTCAGTCATCCTTTAGCTCAAAAAGCATTTAAATACCGCATTTAGAAACTGATGAACTCAGTGTGCATCTGGACCCGGTGACAACATTACCTATTGACGCAGCAACCACTGTAAGTTATATTCTTGTTTAATTAGACTTCTCGGTTTCATTTATTCGACTCTGTATAATTGTTACTGTAGCTAAAACGGCTCTAAATCGCTTTTGAGAGATTTTAAATCTCAGATCTGCTCAGGCGAAACCTGCTTTACAGCTCTCAAGCACTCAAGCCTGCATTATTAACATAGGCAGGGCCAGTCTATTGTCGCCCATCAGCTGTAGATAGTTAACTAATTAACTTCAGCTGTGAGAACTGAGCAATCAGGCGTCCATTTCGGGTAGCTCTTTCCTGGAGCGGCAGCTTCAGCGGCAGACAGGCTAAGACTGACAAAGACATTAGAGTCCTACGGGAGTAAGACTGAACAAAGACATTAGAGTCCTACGGGAGTCACGAGGGAGGCAAAGAGGAGGCAAATCCTACTTTGATTGAGCTAAGTATCGTTGGCGTTTTTAATTTTTACTTTTGTTGTTTAGCCCCTCATGCTTATAATCATGTGTATTTTCTCCATTCCTGTTCATGTGTCTTCTCGCAATTATCACTGGCCCCGTGTATCTCCTAATCGATATTAACCCCGGCCTTGCTCTCGTCTATCCCACGTGCTCCACTGAGATCCATCATCTAGTTTCAGGTGGCCTGTGGAACTGCAGTCAGCTGTTCCTAAGGCTGACTTCATCTCTGGCTACACCTCCCTGCAGTCTCTGGATTTCCCTTGCTCTCACTGAGACCTGGATTACTCCATCCAACACATCCACCCCCAGCAGCTCTCTCCACTGCATATTCCTTCTCCCATACACCCCAGACCCACTGGCAGAGGAGGTGGCACTGGTCTCCTGCTCTCTCCCAAATGGAGCTTTTCCCTCTTCAAGCTACCTAACTTTACTCCTTCCACCTTTGAGTTCCATGCCGTCACAGTAACCCATCCTATACAGTTAACCATTGTTGTTCTCTACCGTCCACCAGGCGCCTTGGGGGACTTCTTGGAGGAATTAGATCATCTCCTCTCACACATCCCTGAAACTGGCCCTCCCGCTGTAATTCTCGGAGACTTCAACCTCCAGATGGGGAAGATAGACGACCTAACATCTCTGTTAACCGCCTTTGCTTTCTCACTCTCTCCGTCCACCACCGACTCATAAAGCTGGCAATGTCCTTGATCTCATATTCTCAAGGAACTGCGCTACTTCTAACCTCTCTGTAAACCCGCTCCACACATCCGATCACTTCTTCATTTCATTCTCTCTATCCCTTTCCAAACATAACAAACTAATCTCTTCCCATCCTACACTTGTCCGCCGTAACCTTCGCTCCCTCTCTCCCTCTACCTTTGCCTCGTCGGTGCTCTCAGCCCTCCCTTCCTCTGATTCGTTCCAACTACTGCCTCCAAACTCTGCTGCAGAAACTCTCCTCTCTACTCTCTCATCCACTCTGGACTCGCTCTGTCCTCTGACATCTCGGCAGGCTCGTCAGTCCCCTCCGGCTCCCTGGCTAATATGATGCACTGCGTGCTAATAGAACCGTCCTTAGGGCAGCAGAGCGGAAATGGTGGAAATCCAAACACCGTGACGACCTCCTAACCTATCAAGCTCTCCTCTCCTCTTTCTCTGCTTCGATCTCTCAGGCAAAAAGCACTTTCTTTCAAGATAAGATCCAATCTTCCTATTCCAATCCTAAAAAACTATTTTCCATCTTCTCCAACCCTCTTGGACCCTCCAAAAGCTCCTCCCCCCTCCTCACTTCTGTCAAGCGACTTTGTTACCCACTTTGAAAAAAGGTTAATGATATTCGCTCTTCTTTTTCTGACTCACCTTTACTCACCGCTGGGTCACCAGACCTTCCTTCCACCAACACACTAACCTCCTTTTCCCCTCTCTCTCCAAGTGATGTTCTTACCCTCATTACCTCTGCCCGCCCTACCAACCTGTCACTCTGGACCCTATCCCTTCAAACTCCTTCAGACTATCGCTCCTGATATTCTACTGTTTCTCACCCATTTCATCAACACTTCTCTAACTTCTGGTCACGTTCCAAACAGTCTCAAGGAGGCAAGAGTAAACCCTCTCCTAAAGAAACCCACTCTCAACCCGTCTGATGTTATAAACTACAGGCCTGTCTCCTCTCCTCCCGTTCCTGTCTAAATCACTCTGAACGCGCTGTCTTTAAACAACTCTCCTGTTATCTCAATCAGAACAACCTTCTGGATCCGCACCCAGTCTGGTTTCAAGGCAGGTCACTCCACAGAAACTGCTCTCATTGCGGTCACGGAGGAACTGCACACTGCCAAACTGCATCCCTCTCCTCTGTCATTCAGTCCTGTTGGACCTGTCTGCTGCATTCGACACGGTGAATCATCAGATCCTCCTTCGCACTCTCCAAAAACTTGGAGTTTCTGGCTCTGCACTTTCCCTCCTCACCTCATACCTGAAAGACCGTACCTACAGGGTGACTTGGAGAGGGTCTGAGTCCGACCCTTGTCAATTAACTACGGGGGTCCCTCAGGGCTCTGTTCTTGGTCCCCTCCTCTTCTCCTTGTACACAAACTCGCTCGGATCAGTCATTAGCCCGCCTCATGGTTTTTCTTACCACTGCTACGCTGACGACACCCAATTAATTCTGTCCTTTCCCCGCTCAGAGACCCAGGTCGTCGCACGCATCTCTGCTTGTCTAGCTGACATCTCTCAGTGGATGTCTGCTCACCACCTCAAGCTCAACCTTGACAAGACTGAGCTGCTCTTCCTCCCGGGAAAAGATTGTCCAACTCTTGACCTGACAATCAACATCGGCACCTCAGTTGTTTCCCCGACTCAGACTGCAAGGAATCTGGGTGTGACCCTAGATAACAACCTGTCCTTCACTGCAAACATCGCTGCTACAACCCGCTGCTGCAGATACACGCTTTACAACATCAGGAAGATACGTCCCCAGCTGACTCAGATAGCGACTCAGGTTCTGGTCCAGGCTCTCGTCATCTCACGCCTAGACTACTGCAACTCCCTCCTGGCTGGTCTACCTGCATGTGCCATCCGACCTCTGCAGCTCATCCAGAATGCAGCGGCTCGTCTGGTTTTCAACCTTCCTAAATTCTCCCACACCACTCCGCTCCTCCGCTCCCTTCACTGGCTTCCGGTAACTGCTAGAATCCACTTCAAGACACTGGTACTTGCTTACCGTGCTGCGAATGGATCTGGCCCTTCCTACATCCAGGACATGGTTAAAACCGTACACCCCAGCGCGTGCACTACGCTCTGCATCAGCCAAACGACTCGTTGCGCCCTCGCTGCGAGGGGGACCCAAGTTCCCATCGGCGAAAACACGTGGGTTTGCTATCCTGGCTCCAAGATGGTGGAATGAGCTCCCCATTGACATCAGGACGGCAGATAGCTTGCACATCTTCCGGCGCAAACTGAAAACTCATCTCTTTCGACTCCACTTCGAGCGTCTTAGAACGATTAACGAAGCACTTTTATACCAATAAAGGACTGGATTACCTAAAGCCAGTTGAGTAGCACTTGAAATGTTGGCTCTATGAAACCTGATATACTTATATGATTCTGTTTTCTTCAAGGTTGTGTCTTCCTGGTCGAATGTACTTATTGTAAGTCGCTTTGGACAAAAGCGTCAGCTAAATGCAATGTAATGTAATATAGCACACCTATTGGATGGGAAATTGCCTTGGGGAGATAAGGTGTGGTCTTTGTTCCCACCTGAAGTTATGGAACTTTATTATTTGTGAATTTAATAAAGTATGACAAATGGCATCAGTAACAGCTGTGATATGAATTTCTATAAAGTTGTCTCACATTCTTGGTCATATTTTATATACAGTATGTAATGAGTATAACATGTCCAGTAAGTATAAAGTGTTTCCTACTACTGTGTATTCAACCACTATGGAATATGTATGTGGGCAGACAAGATTCAGACACAGTTGTTCTGTGTGTGAAGTAACCTCAAGTCACTCCGCAGGCACATTTTGATGCAGACCAGTTTGTCAAGACAAAAAAGGGCAAGACTAGGCTGAGAGCAGAGGCTATACCCACCATCTTCGTGGCATCGCCCTGTGGTCAAAAAGAGAAGGGCCCCTGCACCACGATTCACCCGGGACCTGTATCTACAAAGCCCATAGCTCATGATCACAGCTATAGTGTGAAAGGTGACACAGGTATAATAAGTATGAACTCTTAGTAACAAAGTAATATTTCTTATTTTTAAGTGGTATAATATTTTAAATGTTCGAACATTTACAGTGCCATGTCTTCTACTTACATTAGTCTCAAAGATTGAGGGAAGAAGGGATGAGGAGACTGAGAGAAAGGAAAGTGAGGGTGAAGAAGAAGAGAGGACATGGCTAGTGAGGAGGAGACAGGGAGGGCGGACACCACCCACTCAGCCAGCAGCCAGTCAGCATACGAGGGAACCAGCAGCCAGTCAGCATACGAGGGAACCAGCAGCCAGTCAGCATACGAGGGAACCAGCAGCCATTCAAACAGATATATTACAACAATTAAAGAGAAAATGAAAGAGCCAAGAAGGAATCACCAAAAAAGCAAAGGCTGCACTAAGAAAAATCAGGAAGGAAAATGCAGCTCTCAAGAAAACAATGAAAATTAAAACTGCGGTCGCACTTGTGCGCGCAGTGATGAGCGGGCCCTCGCGTCCGTGCGCCTGTCGGGGAGGGCGGCAGGTCGTCCCGGCGTCAAGCAGACGTGCGCGAGTCCTGGGAAATGAGCCGTTTGTCATTTCTCTAATTTTCGCGTCCCAGACTCCCAGGCGCTCCGGCAGCGACCCGGAAACGGATGTCGAAGGAAAACAAATTTCTCTAAAGGGTCGTCGAGGATCGATTATCGAGTCAGGCTGTCTGGAGGAGCCGTAACCGAGGATGCACTGATTTAGAGGAGAGAGGAGTGTCTCTGGAGGAGCTATAACCGAGGGTACACTGAAGTATTCTCCTGAGACGATTTCAGCCAACATTGATGTTTAAAAGAGGCGTGACGCATGACTGGACTTCTGTCAAATGAAGCACAGCTCTGAAAACTGTTCCCGTTGTGATTATAAGTTATTTGAGATGATCAAATGTGCATCAGACTTTCTGCCCTTTACCGTTTGTTTACTCACTAATCAAATGTCCCCTGGATGTTAGGTGATGTTACAGTGAGAACAGCTGCTGAGGTCAGTGCAGAAAGCAGAACAGTGTGTATAATATATATCGCTCAATAACAAATGTAACAGGCCTACATGTCACACTGTATTTGTAGGCTTTAGGAGATATCTACAAATAAACATTAGGGTTAGGGTTAGGGTTAGGGTTAGCGAGTGTCTTTTGTAATGAATATGCCGCCAGCAAAGGGCGTTGTTGGACTAACAGTAGGTGTGTGTGTGTGTGTGTGTGTGTGTGTGTGTGTGTGGTGTGTGTGAGAGTTGATGTGCCAGGCAAACAGGCAGGCCTCAGTAGCTTATCTGACATATAATTGGTCAAAAATGGTACATTCTCCGTTAGCCTACGAGCTACCCGTTTGAGCGAAGGACTATTACTTCTCAATGTAGCATGACATTGGATATGCGCTGAAGTTGTCCTGGATTGGAATTGTTCCGATCATTCCCCTATGAGGAGTTTGCAGAAATGTCCTTAAAATGCATGAAAAACGGCCATTTTTCAAAATGGCCGACTTTCTGGTGGGCGGGGCTAATGGAAGGCAATTTGAAATATGTGTGCAATCATAATAGCAATATGTATACAGCGTTTCGTGAATATTGGAAAAAGTATACGCGAGTAGTTTGGAGTAATTTGGAGTAATTTGTGACATGTGAATCGTCAAAAATGGTGTATTCGGCTGTTAGCCTACGACCTCCACGAGTAATTTTTCAAAAATGTGCTCCTGAATTAAGTATCCTATTGGATAGGGCTAAACCTGTCCTGCATTGGAATTGTTCTGATCATTCCCCTAGGAGAAGTTTGCAAGAACGTGCGTAAAATGGCTGAAAAACGCACATTTTTCAAAATGGCCGACTTTATGGGGGGCGGGGCTAATGGAAGGCAACTTGAAATATATGTGCAATCATAATAGCAATATGTATACAGCGTTTCGTGAATATCGGAACAACTGTATCCGAGTAGTTTGGAGTAATTTGCAACATGTAAATCGTCAAAAATGGTATATTCGCTATTAGCCTACGACCTCCACGAGTAATTTTTCAAAAATGTGCTCCTGAATTAAGTATCCTATTGGATAGGGGCTAAACCTGTCCTGCATTGGAATTTTTCTGATCATTCCCCTAGGAGGAGTTTAAAAGAACGTGCGTAAAATGGCTGAAAAACGCACATTTTTCAAAATGGCCGACTTTATGGGGGGCGGGGCTAATGGAAGGCAATTTGAAATATGTGTGCAATCATAATAGCAATATGTATACAGCGTTTCGTGAATATCGGAAAAACTATATGCGACCAGTTTGGAGCAATTTGCGCCATGTGAATAGTCAAAAATGGTGTATTCGCTGTTAGCCTACGACCTCCACGAGTAATTTTTCAAAAATGTGCTCCTGAATTAAGTATCCTATTGGATAGGGGCTAAACGTGTCCTGCATTGGAATTTTTCTGATCATTCCCCTAGGAGGAGTTTGCAAGAACGTGCGTAAAATGGCTGAAAAAACGCACATTTTTCAAAATGGCCCACTTTCTGGGGGGCGGGGCTAATGGAAGGCAATGTGAAATATGTGTGCAAATCATAATAGCAATATGTATACAGCGTTTCGTGAATATCGGAATAACTATATCCGAGAAGTTTGGAGTAATTTGCGACATGTAAATCGTCAAAAATGGTGTATTCGCTGTTAGCTTACGACCTCCACGAGTAATTTTTCAAAAATGTGCTTCTCAATTAAGTATTCATATTGGATAGGGGCTGAACGTGTCCTGGATTGGAATTTTTTCCGATCATTCCCCTAGGAGGAGTGTGCAAGAATGTGCTTAAAATGGCTGAAAAACGCACATATTTCAAAATGGCCGACTTGTTGGGGGGCGGGGCTAATGGAATGTATGTACAAATATGTCTTCAATTCCATGAGGAATGTCTGTGCCAAATTCGTGAAGTTCTGAGAAACTATGAGACTACCACACAATAGGGGGCGCTAGTGAGCAGTATTTTAGCAAAATTACGTTGTTTTTTTTACATTCTTGAAAAGGTCGTGGGCCTGTGGACGTGTGTACCAAGTTTTGCGTAACCGAAACACATTTTAGCACATCGTCATAAAAAAAAAAGTACAGGCCACGCCCACATTTGTCATTCGTTGTGACAATTTAAATATAAGTCCATACTCATCCCCAGAGTATGTCTAAAAAAAAATATATATATTTCGTCCATCAGTTAATGAGTTATACATTTGTCATGTTTTTGGCGCCCCCTATAGTCCAAAATGGAAATTACTTGTTGTGCCTATTCCCCAATACAGATTGAACATTACCACCAAAATGTGTGTTTTTTTTTGTACATTGTTGATGAGTTATGAGCATTTCTATCTAAGCCCCGCCTTTTTGCGAACACGTTTAGAGTAATGAGGGCCACATTTATCGACTGAACATGCTCATTTCCTACGATAATGTGTCTGACCCTCCGGCGATACTGTATACTGAGTTTGGTGTTGAAAAAACCAAAATTTGAAATTTAAGTGAATATTTAACTGTTTTTCAAATTATGCTAATTTAAAAAAAAATAAAGTAGGC
>NW_022992288.1:0-56945 GCF_902827175.1 Gymnodraco acuticeps
CAACTCTTTAAAAATAAATGTAAGCATGATATAATTATTTCTGAAGTTTCTCCTTATAATTATAAACGTAATCATAGGTTTTTGGGTTATGGGTATAGCATGTTAAGTTGTTGGCCATAAATTGAAGAATTAGCCATTAAAGGTGAAATCATCCCTCCATCCCTTTAAAACACGCCTCTCGTTTCTTTTGCCTGCTTCTAAATGTCTGTGCCATGCTGTTTGTGTGATGTCAAGATCATTTATGCTTTTAGCATTAAGTTACATTATTTAATTACGTATGAAATCTCTTTGTAAAGAACTTTGGTGAAAACGGGGGGTTACGTATTGTAACCCTAGTGATGTAAGCACAGGCAGAGCCCTCTACTGGACTCTATGGGTACTACCTCGTAACCATACTATGTGAGCATTCCCCTACTGAGATATCTATAAACATAGCCGGCCCCTCGGGGCGGGCCTACCTGAATGCGTGCGCAAGCCCACCGTATATAAGGCGGCCACGCCTTCTGACTGTCATCCTACACTCTCTTCAGCGAGCGGCATAGGAAAGACAGGGCTCCAAGTAGAGGGCTCCGCCTGTGCTTATATAACTAGGGTTACAATACGTAACCCTAGTTATATCTTACACAGGCTCCGCCCTCTACTGGACTCTATGGGTACAGTGGGTGGAGCCCTGATGCATAAACGCCCTTTCGTTGAAAAACATCGACCCATCACACTGCCCCTGACCGGCTTTTGGTTAACAGCCACTGCACCCCAACTTCTTCTCCTCCGGCTGTGACCGTGGAGAAAACGGGGCCGCAGCTTTCTTGGCTGGGTAGAGCACACTCAGACACGCTTACCTCGTGAAGAGTGTGCATGAAAAATAGTGAGGAAGGCTCTCCAGCCCTGCATGGGGCTTACCATGTCCATTATGTCCAGGGGGGTCAGATAGCATGTGTAGTGTGCGAACGGACCCCAGCGGGGAAGGCTCTCCCCGCCTGCCCATAGGCATGTGAAATGCACTCGCAGAGCCACCCTGTCAGGCGTTTCTTGGACAGAGCTTTACCGGCCACACCATCCCAACAGCACACAAGCAGCTGTTAGGTGCGCCTAATGGAAGTTGTGCGCCCTACATAACATGCCAGCGGACAAACTGGGCAGAGGAGGTGCAATTTAGCCTCCCTGTCCCCACTATGGGGTGGAAGAGTAAAGCCATTTAACCTCATCCTCCTTCCCGGAATGGCGAACGTGAATGGCGAACGTGAATGGTACCGCCTCGGCCATATCCTGGTCCCCAAACACTTGAAGCAGAGGTGGTGGGGATCGGCACCCGCTATTAAGCCAGGGCACGAAGGACAGGCCCGGGTCTCTAGAAGTGGTGACCTCGAAGGTATGATAACTCTTTCTTCTTCTTTCAAACGTTTTACTTTCTCTGCTTCAGTTGTTGCTCGCTCGCTGAAGAGAAAAGGATGACAGTCAGGAGGCGTGGCCGCCTTTTATACGGTGGGCTTGCGCACGCATTCAGGTAGGCCTGCCCAGAGGGGAAGCTACGTTTATAGATATCTCAGTAGGTGAATGCTCACATGGTTAAGAGGTAGTACCCATAGAGTCCAGTAGAGGGCAGAGCCTGTGTAAGATATAACCTTTTTTAAGATTTATGAGTTGGTGTATTAGACAATTGGTGTTTGTTCAACTGGTGTAAACTATTCTTGAACCAAAAATGTGATTTTGGCCTAATAATACATTTGACCTATAAGTATGTACCAGCTCTATGTGCTACACTAAGCTGTGTGGAGTGGAGCTAACGGCCTGACCCGTCATTAGTGAAGCTGTGATGTGTTGCCCTTGAAATGAACAAAGTGCTCTCATTCCCCTCCTCAGTGTTAATGTGTGTGTCCCTGCAGAGCGTCCTGACGTCTGTCCTGCGCTCTGCGGCCTGCCTGCCTGCATGTGGTGGGGTTCCCAGGCCTCCCGGAGCTCAGGAGACGCTCACACACTGACCCCCGGTGACCTGCTTTCACCACTGTGTGTCTGTGTGTGTGTGTGTGTGTGTGTGTGTGTGTGTGTGTGTGGTGTGTGTGTGTGTGTGTGTGTGTGTGTGTGTGTGTGTGTGTGTGTGTGTGTGTGTGTGTGTGTGTGTGTGTGTGTGTGTGTGTGTGTGTGTGTGTGTGTGTGTGTGTGTGTGTGTGTGTGTGTGTGTGTGTGTGTGTGTGTGTGTGTGTCTCTGCTCCAGTGTGGCACAGAGAGGCAGAGCAGCTTCACCAGAGTGTGTGTTCAGTGAACAGGTGTGTGTGTGTGGACTATCGGACAGTGTGTCTGCTTGGGTGCAGATTTCCGTCCAAGTCAAAGTCCAGCAGTTATCAGTTCCAGAGGGACGGTGCCCCCCTTTTATCTCTGTCATTAGGCTGCAGGGGACACAGCGGCCCCCAGGAGACGGTGCTCTCTGCAGGACAAAGACACGTGTGGCTGGAACCACCTGTCATTATGTGAAAGCAGGAAGCAGTGGGACAAACATTCTTATAGTGCAAAGAAAACTATAGGTGCACGGGTCAGGGGGCAATGTCTGTGTCTTTGACCCCTGAGACATCATGTCCACTCACAGTCTACACTGGCTTCCTTGCCAAAATAGCAATCATATCATTTAGAATAGTTCTCTAAAAGGTTGCACTATCCTAACACCAGAGAAGAACGTGGTTAAAGGATTATGTTCAATACTTTTTTGTAAGAAATACTTTATTTTACAATATCTGCTCATAACAATAATGGTAGGGTTCAAGTTAGGGAATGATTCTGGTTTAACATCAGAAACATATTTTGGATTCTTTAAACTTCATTATTTCCTGGTCTGTGACAGGACACTACTCTGGAACATGCGATGCCCTCAGTCTCCACTTGGTTAGAATGCCAGGTACAGTATGCAGGTGCAGAACACTGGCAGAGTACTCTACAGGGCATTCATCATTCATATTGGATGTAAATGGCAAGAATTGTGGTTGTATTCAGGTATGAGTTGGTCTCTGAGACCCACAACGCTTTCCTCTCACTTTGCAGTGTTTAATCAGGAGTCTTTCTGACTTTAATTTAAATAGGATGCCCATTCAAAGACTGTGAAATATACAGTAAGAACCTTTAGTTCATCCTCACTGACACGTGGAATGTAAAGCGCTTTGAGCACTTCATAATAGATACCATGAATTATTAAGAACCAACCTAAGAACTGGACCAACCTGAACATTTACCCCAAAAGTATAGAAAAGTGAACTCATAAGCCCAAGTTCCTTCAGCACAAGCCCGCCCATTTCAACTAAAGATGGGATCATTCATTTTCATTTTTGATTTCATTTTGTGTAAATATGACCTCCAAATACTGAATGTTTGTCTAAATGTTGTTTAAAATAATCACTGCACTGCCAGATGTGTAAATCGGCTGGAAAATACTCGACATGTGTCTAGATATTCAACCCTAAAATGTCAACCCAACATTTTGATTATGTAATGATAGAGTCAATATTTTTTTAAATATCCAAATTCCAGAGAATATTCCAGAGGACATCATCTAACATGTGACCTTTCATTAAAGTAAACAGTCACGGAAATGTATAGAAATAAGTATGTCAAATATTTCTTAATGAATTAAAAATAACTATTCAACATTTGAAATCATGCGGCGACCTTCAAGTGGCCACAGCAAAGGTTACAGTTAAAAGATGCATCGACTGAAGTTGTTAAATGACTCTTCAGTAAATCCCTTTAATTAGTTTCAGTCACAGATGGATAATCCCCTGAGCCAGAGATTAGGGATTACCCCTGAATCAGTGTGGAGGATTAGCCCCACTTGTAATTCCTCTCAGCGGTCCGCTGCGGTTCACTTTCTGGATTCCCCCTTCTCTTCATGACAGGAAAGGTGTTTTTAGAACCAAGACGTTCGTCCATAATCATCTGCTGATGCAATACAAGTGTAAAGAGGAACAAAAGACTCTAAATTGGACCGGGAACAGTAATGATTTATTTTCTAGGTGTATAATGTCATATTCCTTTGCTTAGTCAAAATGAACCCTTTCATTTGGTACTGATCGAGAAGAAAGGGATATAGGTTATCTAGCACATCATGCACATTTCCTTATAGTTAAACAATTCAACATAAACTCTGTCTGAAGTTGAAAATGATAAATGAAATAAATAAATAAACAATAAATAATTTCATATTTAAATTGAGCTTTTTTTTAATGTTGGCAATTAGGTAACTATTTAAATATTACCAAACTGCATTTTCTTTTATCTTAAAAGATTGTTTTAGAAAAATATATATGAAATTACAGACTCTTCAAATCAAATATGGCTGGAATTAAGCCCCTTTCCATCTGGATATGAAATGAATACATGAAAAGTCAAGAATAATAATCCAAATATGAACAGATCATGGGTTTAAAGTGTTTATTATGATGGCTTCTTTATACAGGCCTACATATATGTTTGTGCATATTCTTATTTGAAGCATTGGCTATTTATTTGTATATTTATATTTAGTGTTATAATCCTTGTTAGTATAAATGAATCTGGGATTTTGTGAATGATGTTGGACTAACATGCACCAGGAGAGAGATACAAATGATATACCAAATAAAGACAGTCAGAGGATAAATCAGACCTGTGTGTGTGTGTGTGTGTGTGTGTGTGTGTGTGTGTGTGTGTGTGTGTGTGTGTGTGTGTGTGTGTGTGTGTGCGTGCGTGCGTGTGTGTGTATGTGTGTGCTTGTTTTGTTGTTTTTGTGTGTGCCCGCAGTGTCCGGTTAATGCACCGTCCCGCCGGCTGCAGGCTGCAGACCGAGGGGCAGCATGGGAACTGAAACACTCGGTGCGCTCGCGCAGGTCGGCCTGTGACAGCACGTTCATCAATGAGGCGGCGTGGAGCGCGCGGTCACGGCGCGTTAAAAACCTGCACGGTCCGAATTATCATCTGTTTTTTTCAGAAAAGAGTGGGGGGGTGGATACACACTTTTCTAACATGTCACTGCAAACACACACACACACACACACACACACACACACACACACACACACACACACACACACACACACACAGTGCACTGTTGCCTTAGTGATAACATTTTCAGAAGATTTTAAATCACTGCACACAAATAAAGTTTTGAAGATCTCAGAAATGAAATGTTCCCAACCTGACATGTTGGAACTTTATCTGACAACCTGGTTCAACTGGAACCAGAGGCATGCACGAGAGCTGCTGTATGGGAGAGGCACGTGAGGAAATCACAGCAATAACCAAAAAGAGAGTCGAGCCTCACATGTCACCGAGATGTAATGGATTTATTTGGCATATTACATACAAGCAGCACATACAATAAGACGTACAAATAAACAACAATAGTTCCATTGAAAATGTGTTAGAGAATGGTGCAAGTAAAATGCATTTCATTATTAAATAAAAACAGAATGTTATATTAAATACTGTACATTGAAATTAAATAGTGCATATTTGAATAATATTAAAAATCTATATGCTCTAAACATAAGAAGTGTTGATCATGTTTAAACATTTAGCAGCACAAAGAAGTCAATACATTAACATTGATGTGACATTTAAGCAGAGCCTTATTGATGCCTTTAAATATTGATGGTATCGATAATAGAGATGTGATAATGATCGGGGGGCAGTTTTAATAAAACTACAAAAGTATCATTTGTAAGTCAAATAGGACTTTCTGGCTTCTCAACAGAAGGAATGTATATTTGTTTACTTTGGTGTTATATTTTCCTATAAGGAAACTCACCTGCAAATGTGTGTCAGCTTTTTGTTTTCTGAAACCAGAAGAATAAAATATCACTTGTCACCATCACATGTTTGTACCTCTTTTATTAGCATGTGTACTTCTTTGTATATCAAAGATTGAAAGGCTCAAAGGGTTGTTGTGATATGCACCAGAGCTACCGTGTGGTTTGGGCCTTTATAACATCTTGAGTCTCAGGCTCTTCCAACAATGCAACATGCAATATACTTTACATCAAAGGAAATGACATCAAATAGTGAAATCGACAAAAGGCTTGCAGTAAATTGCAGGAATAAGAAATATAGAAATTAGAATAAGATTAAACTATATGTCCAAATATTAGAATAAATATAACATTTTTATCCTAACTTTTGTCATATTGTTGTGCAATTCTCACAACAACAAAACGTTCACATGTTAACAAGAATCAATATTGAATTCCAAAAAAGAATAATGGTTATATATTAAGGTTATGGTGATATCCTCAATAAGGTCCTTATTTAAGGAAAACACATTGCTTGATAAAGGCTACATTAATATTATATTGAAAATCTTGTGACGTGGAGGGGGCAGCATGCCGGGAGCTCTCTCTCAGTCAGGACTCTTTATTGGTAATAATGTCTTCAAAAAGACTATTGATGACGACATTTGAATAAACTGATCCTAAAACAAAACCATTAAGCAACCTGCCATACCACAAGCAACCCTGAGTTAGCAGCGGAGAACAGGAGCATTTCAACAATCAAATCGCTTCGTTCACATGAAGGTGACGGTACAATGAAGTGTGCTTTTTATGGTGGAAGCAGCTCAGGGTCCTGTCAGTGTTTGGTGTTGTGTTCAGGGTCCTGTCAGTGTTTGGTGTTGTGTTCAGGGTCCTGTCAGTGTTTGGTGTTGTATTCAGCACCTGGTTAGTACCGGGCCCTGCGTGTATTGTGTGCCTCTCCCCCAGCCACAGCTTCATTGTGTAGACAGCAACACATGCTCATTTATAACCCGACATGTTGCATTGACTGGCGGCAGGACGCGGATGGTGTTCTTCCCACGGCCGCGCCCGAGTGGCAGCTTTCTGTCCAACCCACACAGACACGCGGTGCGCGCGCACCCAGCCTCGCGCAGCAAAAGAGCCATTTGGGAACAAAGTGGGCCCTCTTGTGTGAATAGGCTGAATAGATTTGTACTTATAGAGAGCACCGGTGGGAAGTCTCCTTTCGGTATACCGAGGAACGTTAATATGTCGCGTGAGGTGTCAGGGAGGCGCGCGCTCCAGGGCCCACCACTGTGCCTTTATTTGTCAACCAGCTCTCCCAATAAAACCCGCTCTGGAGGGCACAAGTGGCGCATCGACCACTCTGCTGGTGCATGTATTTATGGCGCAGCGCTGCCCACTTACTGCGGAATAAATGACCCAGCTGAGCGCTCTCTGCGGGGCTCCTGGGGCCGGGCCAGCGCTCTGCCTGGGACATGGTGCAGGGTCACACCATGTTCTGTTTATGCCATGTAATAAAGAGATAAACACTACTTTGTTTTTGTTTTTTATTTGTTGTTTGTATTGAAGCCGTTTTGCTTTCATGGGAGGATCCTCCATTTCCAAACATGATCAGTTTCTTTCTATCACATTGATTTTATTAGTATTGAATTATCTATTACAAATCAGAAAAGCAAATATAAATAACTAATAATTGTTGAAGAAGAATTGTAATTATTATTATTATTATTATTATTATTATTATTATATAATCTAGCAATATCGTAACTGTGTACACATGGGTCAACCTGTTGCAGAGAACATCATAGTGACACTGAGGGAGTGGCGACGTCATCGTTTTGAGCCACCTCGTTCCACATAATAATAATAATAATAATAATAATAATAATAATGATGATGATGATGATGATGTGGGCTATTGTAATATGAATGTGTGTTCTGTTATAGACGGATGTGTCAGTGAGAGACTCAATAGATGTATCACACTGTTGCTGCTGACATGTCCAACACTTTATCCTGCAGAGAGACTCAGATGTTACCGACTTGAATGAGCCACAACTTAAAGTTATACTAGTATCTCAAATTAAGTTAAACGCGGATTCATTCTTCTGATTGGTCAGATAACTGAAAGGTCACGTTGATTTATTTTCAGTTTAAACACGAGAATGAACAATGGAACCATTTATTTAAGGCTTTAAACTGAGTCAGTTGATTGTATTGTAATATGCACAATATCTAGCGCAGTTGTTGCTAATGGAAATCTAAAGCCCCTGCACACTATTCCAACAGTGCAGCAGATAAGATATGTGCATGTCAAATGTAAAAAGCCGGTGTCCTAAGAGTAATAACTGACGAAATAAGTCTCTTCACTTCGGGGGGTCAGTGTTTTAAACCTGTCACGGGAACATGTTCTCAAATAAACACTAAATTGAGTTATTAGTGAGCGCAGGGAGCAGCCGGTGTCCGCGCGGAGTTGAGATGTTAGTTCAGCGGAGACAGGGGGCGTGGCCTGTGGGGGATTATCTCGAGGTGGGACTCGCGGACAGAGCTGTGATTGGTTGGCACTCCCGGCCAGCGGCACGCGACTATGGATGTCGCTATAAAGAATCCTCGCGTGCCTGTTCTTCAACTAAAACTAACTGTTGAGAGAACAGGGAGCAGCGCGCGGATAAAAGAAACAGAAACAGCGTCATTGTTGCAGCGGACAAAGATGGACAGCGTGCTGGACCCCTTCTCTGGACTCGACTCTTTCTCCTCCCCTCCTTACTTCGACGATGACGAGTTTTTCACGGACCAGTCCTCGAGAGACGGACACTTGGACACGGATGACTTTCTGGATGAGGACGTGGACTTCCTCACGAGTCATTTCCAAGACTACTACGGCAAAGACGGCCGAGCGGATGGAGACTACGACATGGGCAACCTGTCCTTCTCCTCCTCCTCCTCCACCTTCTCCTACGGCTGCGCGGACAGCACATCGGAGCTGTCCCCGCGGATGGGGCACCACGGCGGGCCGTCGCTGAAGCGCAGGAGGCGGATGAGGTCGGACAACGAGATGCAGCACCTGCGGCAGGCGGCCAACGTGCGGGAGCGGCGCCGCATGCAGTCCATCAACGACGCGTTCGAGGGGCTCCGCACTCACATCCCCACCCTGCCCTACGAGAAGAGGCTCTCCAAGGTGGACACGCTGCGGCTCGCCATCGGGTACATCAACTTCCTCGCGGAGCTGGTGCAGTCCGACCTGCCCATCAGGAACTCCAACAGCGAGACGCATGCGCAACCCAAGAAGATCATCATCTGCCACAGAGGAACAAGTAAGTTCTCCGAAAAACATTAAGATCAGGCCGCATACAGATTAGCTGGCGGGCCATGTACTGAGACCATTTGCCTCGTGTCATCTACCCCTTTCCGCACTGCAACTAAACAGTGGCATACTGGTTGCTCAAGACAAATGTTGTAATAATCTAAATCCAGTTTTTGGCGCATAGTGATCTGCAGAAATGCCACGCATCACTTCTATTTTTGCAAACCTGAAAAGTCTTAATATGCTAATAAATATGATGATAAATCAAATAAAAATAGACACTAATGTTCCTCTCTTCTCTTCTCTCCCCAGGGTCTCCCTCTCCCAGCGACCCAGACTACGGCCTCCCCCCCCTGGCCGGGCACTCTCTGTCCTGGTCGGATGAGAAGCAGCTCCGCGAGCAGAACATCATCCGCACCGCCAAGGTGTGGACCCCCGAAGACCCCCGAAAACTGCACAACAAACCGGGCCTCACAGACATTGAAAACGAGCCTCCCTTCGGCCTGGTGGTCTGAACACCCTCCTGTGAAACGCGCTGTGTTAGTGTGTGGACATGAATGATGTTATTGATAATGCACTTGAAGGCGCATTGCAACAAGAAATGTGGACACCATGTGAGCTCCTACAGGCTTTCTGTAAATAGTTTTATCATGTTGATAATTTTATTTTGTAATTCAGGCAACTGGCAATCATGTATTTATTGTTTTTCACGAGTGATAATATACGTTTTAATTTAAATGCAATGAATGAGAGAAAAGGTTTTTACATTGTTGTACAATGATTTATATTTATAATGAATCTGCGAATAAAAGCACTTACTGATAACACTTTTTGTATTTGTCTTGCTTAAATATGTTTTATTATTGTTTGGTCAAAATGGCATATGAAATCAGATATGTAGCATTGTGACATGATTCTTAATGTTTTGCCTGGAAAGTCATTATTCATATTCAAAACGCTTGAAATAAATTCTCAGCACATGGATTGTTACCAATAAGTGAGATTTAATAAAAGATCTAAGCAGTATGCGTTCTCCCTTTAAAGCACTTTGGAGTGTTGTCTTCAAATGTGCTCCAACAACATCCTACTTACTGACTTACTTCATTATCTAACAACAACTGGTTTTAATGGAGATAGGCTTTGAATGAAACAATGGTGAAAAACTGATGACCAGAATCAAATGCATCATAAACCTGTTATTTCAAAACGCCTTGAGTTTAATAACACGGTCAAAGCTCATGTTGTTTTATCATAAGGACCTTTATTTGTGTCAGTGCTGATACATGACTCTGAAGCATCCTGCCTCATCTTAACATGTGTTACTGTACTCGCCTTGAACTCAATGTAAAGTGATCTAAAGAATATTGAACCCAAATACAAATTCATATTGCTTTTCTGAACATGCAAAGGTGACTGTGGAGTAAATAATGAGGATAGTTCACACAAATCAGCCCAAACCCGAAGTTGCAGGTCATATTTACTGAAGAAAAGATGCCGTTAGGGCAATAATAACGCTGTTTATTATCAATCAATAAAACGACATATTGTAAGAATCAATATGTTCATAGAGACAACAAGTGACACTTATTTAGTGAAATATAGAGCATTATAAACATGTTGCCACCATCACTGATGTGATGAACTGTCCCAGGGTGGGGGTCTGCTGCCACATCTGACTTTGCTCCATTCAAATGAACAATCCGTCATAGATCCATCTTGAGATGCTGTGGCTAATTAGCACACACTTGTAGGTTTCATAGAACATGAGTTGGTCCAGACAGAAATGCAAAAAGTTTTTCAACTGTCTCCCCTCACTCTGAATTAGACAGTACAGCCACATATTGTGACATAAATATGCAAATGAGATGCTAATGTGCAGCCTGTATACCCACAACAGCTGAAGGTGTTTAAAGCGCACGCGGGCGCGCACAGGATGGTGGGAAGCTGTTGAATGCGGCTCTGTGCTGCCAGGTGCTGCCGGGACACATTTTCCCGTGGTAGCGGCATCTCTCCAACATGTGTCCCCGCGCACGGCCTCCTCTGCGGCCGCCCCCCCCCCCCCCCCCCCCCCCCCCCCACCGCAGCCCGCATATATGAACCGTGTGGCCCCCAGAGCTGAAACACAAGTCTGAGGGGACATGCTGCTGCAGGGAGAGTGGATTTTAAAAAGCTCCAGCACCACAGGTGGGCTAGCTCAGATTTATTAATCCAACTATTATAAAACAGTTGTGCAATAAATAATGCTATGTTACTGTTTTCATTGAGACAATAATTGAAGGTTAAATGTAATGTATTTTAAACATGTTGCAACTGTCCGGTCAGTTGCAACATGTGACTGTTTTCCTTTCAGATATTGTGAACAATCAGTCATATGTTCATCTTTAAATGCACTGAGAACATGGAAACGTTGACTTTAATTTCATATATTATTTAGACAGTTTACACATAGTTGTATTAGGATAGTTGAAAGCAATAATACTACATGTAACCTAATGTGTTTTATTTAAACTTATTTTGTATATCGCTTTCAATTTCAATTTCATTTTCATTTTCATTTTGTTCTGCGTGGGTAACGTGTAAATGTAATATATAATGAGTTGGTCTAGACGAAATAGTCTCTGAGTAACAACTATTATTTATGTTTTTTATTTTCTTACAGGATGCCACTTTGTTCTGCTTTTTAACCTCAAGGTTTTGTGTCCCTCTCTTCTCAGCTTCCTCTGTGAGTCCGTCCGCTCCTCAAGCGCGACAGGAGCATGTAATCCGATTACAGCCAGTGGAAAGTCAAATGTTAGAGAGTGAATGCTGGGCAGCTTCATTTCTTTGGCAGGCGACTCGGTTCCACTTTGTGTCGCAGCAGAGCCGCGGTTAAAACAGTGGTAGCATTGTGTTTTTGCACCTAAACGCCTTTGTGCCGCTGATGGCTGTGAGTGCGCAGCGCAGAGATCCTCTGGTGCGGAAGGAGCGAATGGAACTCTCCCGGGCTATCTGTCTCTCCGGCCGCGGCGGCGGGCTTGGCAAGGCTTTACAGGGCGCGAGCACTTTACTGTGTGACAGCTTTTATTAACTCTACTTCTCAGCAGGCCGGCATTAGAGGGCGCGTTAAGCGGTCATTTGGAGGAGAAAGAGTCGGAGCCGCGCTCAAAGGCCGCTGATTCAGCATTTAGGGAGCGTGCTTTGTACCGACAGTATGATGTTAGGTAGGTAACATAAAAGGGCCGCAATGTGTGGAAAGAATATTATAATATGTTATTATGTTTCAGATTTAACTCAGCATTGTGATGATACATTCGGATTTCACTAAAAAAAAGAGGAGGAAATACATCTGATTTAACCTTATTTAAAAAAAAAAAACGATATTATGTTTGAAATCTGGAAAATCCCACTGTACAATTCTGAGATAAAACCATGAATTTGATATGTGAAGCGTATACGTGCAATACAATGCATTGAATTAAATTACATTATAGGCTTAGAATATCATTTCAGTCGTTTAAATCATTATTGAAGACATCAGTAGAAGACGTCAGTGACTCAATGAGTTGAATCAGGGCTTTATGAACTCCAGTAAACGAGCAGCTTCACTTGTTATACATTTCAGATCCACTCAGTCATTTATAGGATACTGATGTGAAGATTCAAATAGCACAATGTGATATAAAGATGGAACAACCACCTGCTGGCCTACTGCTCTGAAGGAGATCTTCTTAAAGGCTTCTTTTGATTTTATATTTTCTCATCCATAAATGTATTTTGGAAATATATTGATGTGATATATATTTACTCTGCCTAATGAAAATATACATTTGAAAAATGCTTTAATAATTCAACATTATAATTGTTTGATATTTTCAAAACGTTTTCTGGACTTTTAGAACAGACACAAATTCTCAATGAATAAAATCACCGCAAATGAATTGAATTACATTGAACCGTAAATCGATGACTCATTTTTCTTCTGCATCTATTAATGTACTGTAAGAGCTCAAATCTAATTAAAAATACTTTCTTGGATTTATTTAAACAGAATATGAGTTTATTAAGGATTCAACTTTTGTTTAAACTTTTAAAATGTAATAAGAAACGTTTGAGTGGTTATACTAATTATTTAAAAATCATAACTGATAAACGGTTTGAGTCAGCAGCGCAGCTTTGTGGAACTGTTGGTCTGTTATGCACAACACCGCAGAGAGAATATCAATGAGACATTTCCCCCCTCCCGCAGAGACATTTGTTGCTTTCTGGCTCCTCATAGCAGAGCTTTCCCGTGGAGTAGTCCTACTGCGGAAGGTCATTAGCAGGAAAAGGCTGAGATTGGCACTTTTACGCACCAGCGGCTGTCAGTATGGGTTTGCGCTCATTTCTAAAAACTAAATCAACAGGTGATAAATGAAAAAGCCATCATGTCAAACAATTATGCTGTGGACGGGATGAGTGTCGGTGTGAAGCTTTAGTTAAACAGCTTTGACTGATACAGTAATGAGAGGAAAGTAAGAGGGTCTAAAGCTGTTAAACCCGCGCTAAGCCGCGCAGCCCGTATGTTGGCGCGCAGGGAGAGACGCTAACACACATCGGCTTGATTTTCAGATGATCTCGCTTCGGAAACACAGATCCTGGGATCATAATTAATAATAGGTTATTTCTTATTTCATGCCCAACATTGGTTTGGCAGCCGTGGTGCTGCACTGCCCGGACTCTCAGCTCTATGCCATGCCGGAACAGAGCTCTCCTGTTCGGGGAGGCTGACGAGAGAGGAGCCGCTGTAACTAACCAACTAGTGTGTACAGAGAGAGCAGGAAGCAGAGGGAGGTGTGAGGCAGGGAGGCAGGGAGGCAGGGAGGCAGGGAGGGGAGTGAGCTGCGATCATTCTCCCTTCCCGTGCGCTCTTTCCTTTCAGACGTGACCTTCCAATCTAAATTACATTTTTATGAGGCTCCCTGGAACAGATCGCTGAGCGCCGTGTTTCTCCGGGGATGCACCTGCAGTTCAAACTTTGTCTCTTTTCATGTCCTTACGCCTGAGTCCCTGGACAGCAGCTGCCTAAAAACAAGCAAAGAGAGAGGCCCTTGCAAGTGTCTTCGAGACGGGTTGGCACCGTTTTCCGCGTCTTTAATGTTCCATCAGCCTTTTGTCCAGGACACAATATGGCAACTGTAAAGCATGTGACGTTTTGCAATAATAAAACACATTTTCAATGACGTGACACCGGCTGAAAGCGCAGCGCGGGGCAGCCAGGCTAAACATGTCGCCGCGTTTGTTTTGTGCGCCCCCGCAGCCAATTAACAGCGAGGTCCTTTCGCCGCGCCTTGATAAGCCAATTAAATTTATGTCTGCTATGTTTTTTCAAGGAGAGAAAGGAGGTGGATTTGGTGTGTTCTCCTCCTCGGAACGGTGCTTTCCTTGCCATCACCTGGCGCTTTCTCCACAAGAGAGCAAACCGCGGTGCCCCCCGCGCCATACGGCTCTCACCATCCTTCTCCATTATCTCCTGCGTTGATCCGTCATTACCGGGATTTAACAAATCCTTTATCAGCTGTGTTTTGTGTCATATTTTTATCTGCAAGATTAAGCAGATGCTGCGATTGTACGATCGAAAGTGTAGGGCTACTCAAGGCTGAAAGAGAGACAGGCACTCGGAGAGAGAAAAGCTTTGGGCACATCTTCAGAGGAATAAAACATTTAGGAGCCATAAACAGACTTCAACCTGCTCTGTTTCAGCCTTTGTGTTGTTTGTGAATAATTAATGTTAATAGGGACAGGTTTGTATACTTTGAATGCGGGACCACAGGTGCGGAGTGACAGGATGAATAACCGGCCCTGATTTTTGCCAAAGCTCGAGGGCACTTGTCCAGGGTCTCCAAGCTGATGGAAAATATTGTCATCTCTTTGATTCGCAGCATTACTTTCACGGAGAACAAAGCCGGGTGATGAAAAGCTTATGTTGGAGTGAAACAGGGCGATGACGGTGGCCGCTTCAGACTCCTGAAAGAAAGAAAGGGGGCGAGTCAATGGCAATGCGCGCTTCTGGTTTTGTGCGCAAGTGCTCCATCTAACTCAAATAAAGGAGCCTTTCCAACTTTTAAAGGACCACTTTTTGCCTGTAATAAAGGCCGGACGGCTGTAGCCATTAAGCATATGGTAAGGCGCTGGTCTTTTGTCCCCGTGAAGCCCTTGAGATACTAACTTCTGTTCTTTTGGGGATATTTAACTTCTGAAAAGCTCCAACTTTATGCGCCGGCAACAAGTGGCTCCGGGGCGCACGAGCAGCTTCCCCCATTGAGGGAACCAGGGAGGCCGGGAGAGAAGAATGAGTCAGTAAATAACCAGAGGGAGGGGTTTACTTCTTAATGACACGCCTGTCTTGCATTTTAGGGGAATACTTGATATGTTTGAACTAGAGAGATGCGTTAGCTTTGATATGTTCCAAAGGACTGTCTTTTGGCGCATAGATATCCATGGCAACGCATGGACACACTGGGACAGACGTGTGTGTTGATGGGTCACATTATTTATGGAATTACCCATAAATATAACTTTTGCACCCCTCTCATTATATAGTCTGTTGTTGTTGTTTTATAATCAAATATAGTGTATATTATCTCTGTATTGGACACAAGAAAGGATCATTTAAGGGAATAGGTCGAAATGAAATTTGTACCAAGGGACATTTCTCTAAAAAGGGAATTCTCCACATGAACTCTTATTTTGGATGCAGTGCATTCATGCGTAAAGCTGATGGCGTGTTTCCAGTTTGGCCTTATTGCGTAATGGTGCGACTGCTGCTGCTGCTGCTGCGCGCTGGGATAATGTACCGGGACTTGACTGCATCT
Source organism: Gymnodraco acuticeps (assembly GCF_902827175.1). Taxonomy (NCBI): domain Eukaryota; kingdom Metazoa; phylum Chordata; class Actinopteri; order Perciformes; family Bathydraconidae; genus Gymnodraco; species Gymnodraco acuticeps. The sequence goes on from NW_022992288.1 coordinate 15,885, forward strand.
GCCTCCTCCACCAGAGCACCGCAGACACGTGATGTGTCTGATCAACAGACAGCACCAGTTATTTGTCCCAAACACGACTTTATGGAAGAAGCCTTCAAATATGAAACGACGGCTCCATCAAAAGATTCAAATCACGCATATACACATTACACACAGACTTTTGAATATAAACTCAAAATAATCACTTTACCAAGAGTTGAAAAGAATACAATAAAAGAGAAATTTGACAAGAGGACTTATTTGCATTAATTTAGTTTTGCATTTTCAGCACTCGTGTCCAAATATTGGAGGTTAAATAACATTTTAAGGGAAACATTTTGACAGGTTTTTTTATTGTGTTTTATTTTAATATCAAAACCAATACGTCTTAAAATGGTAATAATGTTTTTGAAAATGATGGACCTTTTTGGACAAAGTATGTCAAATCTTTCTTTGGGACAGTTACCGTACATCTTTCGTCTAATTTATTTACATTTTGGAATTTTTTTTCTTAGTCTGTGTTTTCAGTTTTGTAATTTCCAACTTCACACCACGACACAGTCCGAGCATAAGCAATGCCTATTTGTATTGTGGCTTCAGAAATAAACAACAGCCTGCTCGGTGCAGCCGGTAAACTGTGGTTGTGTGCGACGTCTTGTGACGGAGCCAGCTGGCCGCCTCTGGCCTCTGTAAACCCCCCCCCCCCTGGTGGACGGAACACGGCGGGCTGACCTCCGCGCTGGAGGACGGGAGATGGGCCTTTGAATGAATTAGCCATAAAGACGTCTTGCTATGATCATTGTTGCGGCTGAAAGCAGGGTGGATATGAGAGGCATTGTGCACAGCTTTTGCGTGCCCCGTCATGAAATATTACAGTCCATTCACGAGGAAGCCCTATTGAAAAGATATGGAAATGAAGCAGACTGATTCCAGAGTTAGGCACAAGACAAAGGCAATACATACATAAATGCAGGCCTTATGAATAAGGTGCCTCCTATTGCATTGTCTCGGAAATGATGAAAGTTAAGCAGTGATTTCTGCACTCCTGAATGTTCTGTGGTGGAAGAAGTATTCAGATGCTTTACTTGATTAAAAGTACCATTACATTATTGTCAAAATACTTCATTACAAGTACAATCCTGCATTCAAGATCTTACTTAATTAAAAGTACAAATTATTATTAGTAAAATGAATTTCAAGTATACAAAGTAAAAGTAATCATTGTGCAGAAAAATTGCCTTTATGTGTGATTATTTTTATATTTATATATGTGACATTTTGTTGCATTTTACTGTTGTCGACGAACAAAGTTCTGAATAGAATATTTAAATGATTTGAATCTTTTGTGACTTCAAGTCCACTAGTTACATTTTTAGATAAATATGTTGTTAAAAGCAGCTTAAGGTGTTTAATAAATGTAGTGGAGTAGAAGTATAAAGTAGCATACAATGGAAATACCCAAGTAAACCTCAACATTGTACTTGAGTAAATGTACTTAATTACTTCCCACCTCTGGTTCTGAAGCTCAGCGCGCAACCCACACGCGTTGACAAATGATCTATTTTCTTCTTCTTTTTTTAAAGTCCCTGAAAAATTCAACAAAAAAGTGATAAATTACAAATATGCAAATTTTAGTCACGGCCGTTTGTACGTGTGCGTCTCCATCCATCTCCACATTCTGCGCTGCTGATCCCCGTCGTGCGCAAAGAGGACCGTTCAGACCGGGGTCTTTGTTCCCCTCCAACACTGACTTCAGCCTCCAGGAAAGGGAACTTTTTTTTTTTATTTCTATACCCCCACCCTCCAAATGCCCATCCCTTGCTCTGGCAGTTGCCAGGCTTCAGAGGTGTAAAAGCATGCATCATTTTTCACCAGCTCTCCTTATGATATCCACAAAAGCGGCTGCTATGGAACAGCCTCTCCGCTTGTTCGCTGGCTTGAACTTCACTGATGTCCGACTGCTCTCTTTTCCTCCGTCTGAACGCTGCGCAGCGGGGATGGATTTGCAAGACAAATGCAGCTGTGTGTGTGAGAGGGAGTCAAGTGGCACAACAAGGCCGTTTCAGTCAGCCGATGGGATGGAGAAAAGTCAGCATTATGCGCACGTCAAATCAATCAAAAACAAAAGCCTGCATGCAGAAAATACTGAGTTTCTGGAGTCAGAATAGCAGCTCAAGTTTGGTCACATTTAGAAGACTGGAAAGCAATCTGTTGTTGCAGCAGAGAGAGTTCAAACGTGTCAAAAATACTGAAGGATCTGCAGATATGATGGTGTTTAATCCGAATAAATAAAGATACCGTCCAACAAAGAAGTCTTGCTGAAGTAGCTTTAACAAGTGGCAATTCTTACGAGAAATGTAAAAGTGTGTATTGGTAGGTTAATCTCTGGAGAAAATACAGAACAAATAATACATCATTCTTTCAGTATTTAGGATTTTATTAAACATATTCAAAATGTAGTTTGAATTAGTTTCAGGTAAATACATCTGCAGAGTATATAACGGTACAATTACTGATTAAATATAACTTTAAGTGAAGTCAAAGGATGTGGCAATGATTGACTGAATAATGGATAGAGCTTTTTTGAAAAGGCATTACTTTATCTGAGATGGTGAGTATTATTTGTATTTGAAGGTCCTGTGAAAATATTCTTCAATGTTTAATTCCACAAGTGATGGTCTCCTCCGTGAAGGAATGCTGATTCAGAGTCAGGGATACACACTCTGTCACTCAGCCGCTCTGATGGATGTGACTCATTCTGTGGAGACACAGAGCAGCACTGAGCATCATTTAGAGAGTGTATCAATAATCTCTAAGCAGAGGCTGCAGGATTCTTTCTGGAAAGATTGCAAGATCCACATATAGGTTGTCTTTATGGTCAATCCTCAGTGGAAATGGTTCTATGCTCCTCCAGTGCAGCAAAGCTCACCTTTTGTCACTGCTATGATATTTAATGCCATTTAAGTACCAAGACTAAAGGTCATTAATAAACGTGATGGCCCATTTCAGAACCAATATATTTTAAATAACACTGTATTTGTATTATTATTACTACTACTATTATTATCATCTTTATTATTGTGTGTGTGTGTGTGTGTGTGTGTGTGTGTGTGTGTGTGTGTGTGTGTGTGTGTGTGTGTGTGTGTGTGTGTGTGTGTGTGTGTGTGTGTGTGTGTGTGTGTGTGTGGTGTGTGTGGTGTGTGTGTGTGTGTGTGTGTGTGTGTGTGTGTGTGGTGTGTGTGGTGTGTGTGTGTGTGTTGTGTGGTGTGTGTGTGTGTGTGGTGTGTGTGTGGTTAAAACGAAGCAGCCTGCAGTCGCTCTTTAGCTGTCTAATGAAGGTAAACACAGCAAAGGCGGTGTGTAAAAGGCACAGCTCCACTTCCTATTTGGCGAACCGGTAACTTTCTCGTGATGAGCAAAACCGTGTCACTTGGCCCAGGTGGTTTCCACAGAACGGACAAAACATGTTTAACGACCATAAACACACTCGTACCGTACCGTCCATAGGTACCGGCGGTCTATCCGCCAAAACAAACTTAAGTTTGTGTCAATCCAACACATTCTCACTCCCAACTCGGCCTATGTTGACGTTATGTCAGGGTCCCTTTCGTCACTTTCCAACGCAAGGGGGCCCTTTAGCGTCGAGTTTCAACTATCAGGGCGTCCCATTGACTTGCATAGAGCTCCCTGAACGTTGGTGATAGACGAGTTGGGATCGCGGCGAAATGCTCGCAGATCCATTCTCACAGCGTTTATCAAACTTTTTCTTACTCAATATCAAGCCACACTTATTGTTTTTACTTCTTTATTTTAATTGAATAATGTATGACTTTTGTTGCTGTCAGTTATGGGGAGAGTAGGGGCTCAGAAAACTGAAACCTGTATTGTTTCATCATTTTTTCCTTCTAATTTTGTATTCTTTTCTAAACCACACACTGTTATTTACTCAACAATAAGACACAATTACCCTTGTATTTATTTATTTGTTTGATTGTATAATGTCGGACTTTTGGAGTCCGTCAGGACTGAGGGTCGGAGCAGCTCTGAGCTCCTGAGAATGTGTGTGCGAGGTCTGTGCCTGTGGCTGCTTCTCAGGTCGATTAAATGAAATCCTTGCTTCCCTCACTTGCGTCGTTTCCCTGTGACTAGTCCCTCCTACCAGGGAAGCATGGGGAGACGCAAGGAAACCACGAGAAGCAGGGAAATGAGTTTTAAGAGCAATGGGACGTCCTTTCTTCCGGAGCGTCACGTGAAGCGACGTCCGTTTGTGATGACGCTGCACAGCTGATCGTCTGGCAGCAGCTCTGTCCCCGTTATTTCCACACACCCCCCCGCCTCTGTTAGTACACATTTACTGACACTAACATTTGTATCATCTGTTGTAGACCCCAATAAATAAAATAAAATAAGAACTAATTCTCAAAAAAGATAAACGCCATTCTTAAAATGTATAAACGAACAATAGTTTGATTAATATTGATTAGAGTGCACAATAGAAATAAAATAATTGAGAGAAGAAAAAGAGATATGTTATCTATCAAAACCCAGTTAGATTAACATTCATTGGATTGCACACTTTGTTTGTTTGTTTGGATATGTAGTAAATTAACATTTCAATAGCACTTAATGACTGACTGAATGGAAATGACAATAAATGAAAATATAAAACGAAAAAAGCGATCATGAAAATGTTTCCAAAAAATGAATTAAATGATTTTTGACCACTTTGTTGTTCAGATATATCACATATTTGTAACTAAATGATACATTAATTGAAACAAAACACGGTATAAACTGAGGAGTGACTCCCGTGAGGTTCATGTATTTTCTTCACTCTGCTCTCATGTCAAGAAGCATCAGATCAGTGCATGCACTGCCTCGTCCAATCAGTGAGCGATACACAGTAAGGGGGCGGGGTGAGTATCTGAGGATTTCATCGGAGGATGGTCTGGTGGTTCCTCGGTTATCGCTCCTTCATGATCGCTCCTCGCTCCTCGATCCTCGGTCCTCCGGCAGAAATAAGAGCCATGGGACGGTACTCAAGATGGCGCAGGCAAATCAACTTCCGTTGAGACCGAGGACCGAGGAGCGAGGAAATGAAAATAGTCGACCTGAGAAGCAGCCAGTGTGTCCCTGTGGGTCTCATTCCTGAGCATTTTACACCCTGAAGTATAAGTATTCTCTCCGCTTTGCTCAAACCCCGTGATGAGTCCTCAAGCTCTGTAATTGGGTGGTTTAGCCGCAATGCACGCTGGGATATGGTGTTTATGTGATGTGAAATCCGAAAACTTTTTTTAAAAAGTCAAATAAAACTTTATTCCGAGTGTTCTTGCTTTTCTCTTTGGAAGTCATCACATAACGGCATTGTAATACACGGTTCGGCTGCATTCAATATTACATATCTGCCGTAGTTATTTATTTATAGAGCCCTGATTAGAAGACTTCTAGACAAACTGGAAGAACTGCCGCCAAAACTGAATATGTGACGTGGATCATAAATATATCAGCAATTAAACAACATCTTCACAATATAAGTCTCCTTGCAGTATCAATACTAATTCGGCTGACTTTTATATTTGATCCAATCGGTATATTGGTATATTTACACCATAACGGTGCACAACTGATAGAAAGGGACACCTGGTGGTTAAAGCACGTTATTGAAATGTATTATTTTTATTATTAGATATTAATAGGAGACACAGACAGACAAACTAATAAGGCTTTATTTAAACATTAAAGAATCCTTTAGGTTAAGGTCTTATTTTGAATAAGAAAAAAGCTTTGGGGGTATAAATATTAAGCCTGACAAAGTACTAATATATTGCTTTCCTGCAATGTTAACTACTGTATGTTTAAGCACTTATTTTAACTGATATTATAAATATGTATTATACTCTAAGATGTATGTAGATAGTATAAGAAATGTGCAGGTAATGGTAATGGTAGAGGTATACACACATATTGATAGATGTCTTGTAATGCACTGTTGAGGAACCTGCGACCCAAGTTGTTCATCTCCGGCCTTGTCAGGTATTGAACATTCAATAAATAAAGAACAAAGAATTATTAAATATAATTTAATATATCGAGTTTTGGACAGTCTGCCGTGGTTCCATCCCATTTCAAGTGCTGTTCGACGCTGGGCGTAACCCTCGGCGCACACTCAAACATCCAATCACAGAGCTTGAGGACTATCACAGGGTTTGTCAAGCGAAGCGGAGAGAATACTTACTTCCGGGTGTAAAATTCTCTAAAGCAACTACTATGAGCTGCTCCGACCCTCGGTCCTGACGGACTCCAACTTGTGTTTATTAATCAAACAAATAAATAAACACAAGGATAATGATGTGTTATTGTTGAGTAAATAACAGTGTGTGGTTTAGAAAATAATACAAAATTAGAAGGAAAAAACGATTAAACAATACAGGTTTCAGTTTTCTGAGCCCCTACTCTCCCCATAACTGACAGTAACAAAAGTCCTACATTATTCAATTAAAATAAAGAAGTAAAAACAATAAGTGTGGCTTGATATTGAGTAAGAAAAAGGTTGATAGACGCTGTGAGAATGGATCTGCGGAGAGCATTTCGCCACGATCCCAACTCTTCTATTACCAACGTTCAGGGAGCTCTATGCAAGTCAATGGGACTCCCTGAGAGTTGAAACTCGACGCTCAAGTCACGTTGGAAAGTGACGACAGGGACCCTGACATAACGTCAACATAGGCCGAGTTGGGGGTGAGAATGTGTTGGTCAATCACTTGCACGTCACTTCTGGTATGATGGACATTCCCTTTCCGGTTAGATTCTCTTGTTAAAGTGTTTCATCAAATGTTAAAGTGTTTCGGCACTTGTAATTGTGTCTCAGTTCTTGTAAAAGTGTTTCGCTAATGTAATTTTGTTTTATAAAAAGTAATGTTTTTAATAAAATGTAATTTTTTTTAATAAAATGTTTCGCATCTTGTTAATTTATTTTTGTTAATGTTATAGTGTTTTTTCTTTGGTAAAAGTGTTTTTTCTTTGGTAAAAGTGTTTTTTCTTTGGTAAAAGTGTTTTTTCTTTGGTAAAAGCGTTTTGCTAATGTCATTTTGTTTTATAAAATGTAAATTTGTCTCAAGTTTTATCAAAGTGTTTCACCCATTTAATTCTCGTTTGCACTTCTCAGCCACCTCATGGTGGAGCTAATTGAATTACTTTGGTTACGGCTAACATATATTTATGTGTCAAAATGTTTAAAGTTGATTTATTTTTTGAATTATATAATAATCTGGATATGTAAAGTAACTAAAGCTCTCGGATAAATGTAGTGGAGTAAAAGTACAACATTGGCTTCTAATATGTGATGAAGTTGTATCAAAAATATTTAGTTAAAGTACCTTGAAAGTTGTAATTAATAGAATACTTGATTACATGTACTTTATTCCAAATGTTAAACTTTAAATGTTTGTAAATGACAACATTTCCTGCATAACTAAAAAAAGCTTCTGTATAATAATAAAAATAGAAGTACAGTTCATATGTGACATTTATAAAAGTGAAGGGATGTGTAACAGGAGGTATAAAACATCCTGTCTCGAGTCAACCAATCTGTTTAAGATTTCCTTTCTCTGTGTCCCTGCCATGGGCGATTCTAGGGGGGCCAGTCCCTCAGTTACACTGAGCTTCCCCCCCCTGTAAGAAGTCTATTTGTGTGGATATGACTTCAGCCCAACAGGAATGTGTTAAGCATTCAATCATGTAATTTAATACAATTCTAACAAAGATATACAATCAGATTCAAATGGCCGTATTTTATGACATAATACTGAAGCAAACATTTTGAAATCTTGAACACTGTCTTTGTCTCTTTTGTCCCATATGATATGTCCCCTCTCATAACATAACTGAGCCAGAGTGAGTTAGCATCACCTCTTCAGGTTCCCTCTGCTCACAGGCAACCGATTCTTGCTGTCATGTGTTTTTGGTTGGGAGCTTTAATGTCTGTGGTTAACACAAGCTGAAAAGATGTTCATGTTTTGTTCTACGACATCAAAACGGCGGTTGCTTACAGGTGTCTCAATGAAATGACTAAACACCATCACGCCCAACATTAGCCGCCTTTAGCTTACCTTTGGTGATGCGCAGCCAATCTGACAGTGATTTAGTTCGTATAGAGCCAAACGTTAGCTTTTTACTTCTGGTGATTACGCTTTAACGATTATAAATGTGGTGTCTTCTGATTGGCCATAAAAAGCGTGACCACATCACCCCAATTCTGGCCTCACTACACTGGCTTCCAGTTCGGTTCAGAATTGATTTTAAACTCCTTTTATTTGTTTTCAAAGCCCTAAATGGGCTGGCTCCTGCCTATATAGCTGAACTCCTCCATCGCTACACCCCAGGCAGAGCTTTAAGTCTGCTGACCAGCTGCTGCTGGTAGTGCCCAAGACCAGGCTCAAAAGTAAAGTGTTTGTATTGTATGTACAGCACTTTGGCTCGACCAAAAATCGTTTTGAAAATGTACTATATAAATAAAACTTGATTTGATTTGATTTCATATGTGGAGATTATCCTGCTGAACACAACGTGAATGTTTCATAAAGGTTTGTTTCTCACAGATCTACTTTCTGAATTGTTCCCAAATCCTATTGCTTTGTTTCAAGGAGGCCTTTGTGATGCTCACTCCTGGGTCGGCCTACACGTCATCCCTGAACCACTTTATACGAGCCACTGCAGCAGCACTTGATAAAGGTTAATGTGAAAACAGGTTTATTTCCTTTTAGAGTTTGTTTCTTCATGTTTGAAGGCACCAGTTGCAAAGTGCTTAGGATAAAGCATCAGCCTAATACCATGTGATGTAGCCTCTGGTCCCTGCAGCTGATGGCTCTGGTGGCTGGGGGCCAGAGCCCACTGGGACAGCTTCCAGCCTCAGAGGGCCTGTGATTAACCCAGGAGCGGTCAAACTCGGCAGGAAGTCCTCCGCAACCAGCCACTGCTTTTTATCCACTTTCCAATGAAACCAATTACTTTTACAGCGAGGCTCGGTGCCGACACTATATGTGTTGTTCTGGCAGACCAATAGAGTACGGCTGTGAAAGGAGAGGCAGACGTGAAGTAGGAAACCCTCCTGAGCTGCTTCAACAGGATGTAAAATATACCTAAAGTCTGTTTCCGTGGAGACGCAGTGGGAGAGCAGCATAAAGGACACACAAAGCCTTATAGAAAACGTATTGTTTTTACTAGTTTTACTACTCATCTTTTCATATCAAAGGTTCAGAGTTGTACAGTTGAATAAAACAGGTTTACACACCTTGTTCATCTTTACACTCTGCTTACAGTTTGTAAGACTTTTTAATGATTTAATCAAGTTAACAAGATGGTCACATACTACAAAGGATTTTAAAAGCATGCTGTAACTTTTAGTTTTTCACAATTGATTTCCATTCATTTTCTGAATATATCATGACCAGGCAGGCACTTTATATTTTTTGAAGAAAGGTAAACCCTAACTATTTATCATGTCAGAGTGACAGAGGTAATGAAGCTGCGGATGCAAACACACTGCAAAAACAGCCCTTCCAAAAACAAGCAGAAATATTTGTTATATCAAGTCAGATTTTCCTGTATCAAGCAAAAATAATCTGGTCATTGGAATCTGTCTGCCAATGGGGTGAGCCACGTTAGCTTGGCTAGAATTCTTAAAACTAGAATTAAAATGTAGCTACTGACAGACCGTGACGGGCCTTGAAACTAGACAAAAATCAACAATGTAAGCACATTTAGCTTATTACAAGCAATGAGTCCTGAATTATTTAAGAAAGTATAACTTAAAATGAGTGTTTTGGTTGAGTTGACTAAGAATGTAAATCTTAAATTAAGTTTAAAAATCAGCAAATAAAGCTTACAATAATAATTGAATTGGCATAATATTTATGCAAAGCGACTTACACACTCAATACTGTTGACATGCTGACTGCAGTGGGATTTGAACCTGTGACCCCCTGATCCCCAAACACCAACGCACTACCCACTGTGCCACACGCCTCTACATAATTGCATTTGTCTTAAATTAAGACAGCAGATACATTCTTATATTTAGACTTTTTTTTATTCAAACAAGAACACATTTAACAACATTGCGTGGTCATTTAAAACTGTTTTCAATTTTGACCAATGAGTGCCGAGCAATACTTCTACTTGTATTGTTGGTGTGTGTGTGTTGTGTATACCACACCACAGTTGTCTCAATGGCAATGTGAAAAGTGAATAGACAGCTCTCGACAATGAATAAATATATATGAAATGTAAAATTGGTGTCATTTCATCAGATTCTTAAATTGAGAAGTTGTTAGCTGGTTTATTTCTTAAATTAAGATCATTTGACTTTTTAGACGAAAAATAAGAATTGTTTCCCAGAAACAAGTTTTTTTTACTTTCTTAAAATTCCTTTTTTGCAGTGCATTAATTTGGACAGTATCTATTCGAACACAGGAAGTTATTTCTAAAGCAATCTTGCCAGATGTTATGTCTTTATCACATCTATTTTCATCTTATTTGAAGTGATGAAATCAATCCAGTCATTTATAACAGTGATGAAATGTCTAAGATCATTGTAAAAGAAAATAATTGGAATGTAGTTGTATAATGTGTTCTCCAAAGACCACTGCAACTCAACCAGAGTTTGATATTCATCAAACTATTTGCTTTTTTTCCGAAAAATTAAAATGTAGGCATCATCCTCTTCCTATAGAAACTTTGTTTCTATAGGTAAATACACATCTGAGTTGACAAATATGACATGTGGTGTTCCTCAAGGCTCCATCTTGGGGCCTCTTCTCTTTAACATCTACATGCTACCACTGGCTCAGATAATGAAAAACAACTAAATAAGTTACCATAGCTATGCAGATGACACACAAATTTACGTAACAATTTCACCAGGAGACTATGCTCCAATTCAAACACTGAGTAAGTGCATTGAACACATCAATGACTGGATGTGTCAGAACTTTCTCCAATTAAACAAAAATAAAACTGAGGTAATGGTTTTTGGAGCCAAGGCAGAACGTATAAAAGTTAGCGCTGAGCTTCAGTCTGGAATGTTCAAAACAACAGATAAAGCCAGAAATCTAGGTGTAGTCATGGACTCTGACCTGAGTTTCAGCAGTCACATTAAAACAGTTACTAAATCAGCCTACTATCACCTAAAGAATATATCTAGGATTAAAAGACTAATGTCACAGCAGGATTTGGAAAAACTTGTCCATGCTTTTATCTTCAGTAGACTGGACTACTGCAATGGTGTCTTTACAGGTCTCACTAAAAAATCTATTAGGAAGCTGCAGCTAATTCAGAACGCTGCTGCTCGAGTCCTCACTAACACTAAGAAAGTGGATCACATCACTCCTGTTCTGAAGTCTTTACACTGGCTTCCTGTGTGTCAAAGAATAGATTTCAAAATACTGCTGCTGGTTTATAAAGCACTGAATGGTTTAGGCCCAAAATACATTTCTGACCTCCTGCTAAATGATGAACCATCCAGATCTCTCAGGTCTTCAGGGACTGGTCAGCTTTCTGTCCCCAGAGTCAGAACTAAACATGGTAAAGCAGCGTTCAGTTATTATGCTCCAAATATCTGGAACAAACTCCCAGAAACCTGCAGGTACACTGCAACTCTGACTACTTTTAAATCCAGGCTGAAGACTTTTCTTTTTGTCGCTGCTTTTAATTGAACTATTCATATCTTAAACTGCACTGTAACTTTTATCCATGTACTTTTTTCTTTTAATGTTTATTTTATTAGCTTTTCTTTTTAATGACTGATTTTAAATGCCATTTTCTTAATCTCTTTCATTTTTTGTAAAGCACTTTGAATTGCCTTGTGTTGAAAAGTGCTATATAAATAAACTTGCCTTGCCTTGCCTTCCGTACCTCCGTGTGGTTTTATATATTTTATTGATTTATTCTAAAGAGAAGCAACTGTCATGAAATCTAATATCCTCCTTGGATAAATGTCCAAAACCAAATGTCATATCAGTGCTGCCACCCTGTTGAGATGAGAGGTGAAGTACGAGACATTAGTCTAATAACTGTCAGTAAATGTTTAGTTATTAAGCTACTAGTTGTTAGTGAGGCAGTGAGCAGAGGGCAGCTGGATCAGTTAATACAGTTAATAAAGCGCTCATATTGACAGCCTCATGAAGAGAGAACAGATAATGGATTATAGGCCTGTCGGAGTGCAGCGCTCTGGGGGGCTGAGGGGGGGGGGGGGGGGGGGGGGGGGGGGGGGTAGGAAACACGTTGGGGTGTTTTTCTTGGAAGAGAGCTGCTATTTGCACTTCTTTAAGTAAGCACACTGTTATTTGTGTGTCCTGACCATTTGAATTTGAAAAGTCCTTGGACACAGCAGGGGGGCATCAGGCCTCAAAATGCAGTCCCCACACAGGGATGCATACACTTAATGAAGGGGGGGGGGGGGGGAATCTGGTTCTAGCTTCTCTACACTGCAGTAAAGAAAAGGTCTGCATCATGCCTTTATTGTGAGTCTGTGAGCTGCTACTGAGAGGATTCCTTTAAAGAGGGTATTCCTCTCTCACACACACACACACACACACACACACACACACACACACACACACACACCACACACACACACACCACACACACACACACAGCTCCTCTCTGCAGAGTACACTGCACTGAAGAACCTGAAACACTGACTTAAATTAGATGTATTATGTCAACAGCTTTCACATAACTGTATGAGGTTAGTTTAAAGCAATAACATTAAGTTTAAATACAAAAAATATTCGGTTGAACTTAATATTATTGCTTTCAACTAACCTAATACAATTATGGGAATTGGTTGACATTAAAAACTAAATTAAAGTCAACGTTTCAGTACCTGGCAGCAGTAGCACAGGAGCACCGAAAACAATCACTATTCAATCCCATAAATGACCCTTTAAAACTTTGAGGTAATTCATTTACTTTCTGCACTGATGGACCTGTCTGTGGCACACGTTTGAAACAATAACGCAGAGGAGGCTTTCTGTTGCTCTAGCATAGCAACATTACTGCGTATTGTCTATTCATATATAACGTCATTTACTTTTCCAATCACAGCATGATGAGCTTAACTTGAATAAAACACATTTTAACATTTGTTTCTTGCTATCATCATAAAAAGAAAGGAATGCAGGTAAAATATAATATTTGAAACAAGACTGGTCCAATGCCCTGTTATTGTCCTTTTTAAGTAGGCAGCTAAATGAAGCACTGAGCATTTGCACTGAATTGTTTGACAAGAACACAACTATTTGAAACACTGAAAGGTGATGAAGGAGTTTATCCTCTGGGGAGCTGCAGACGGATGGTTTATGGATCATCTAACTGCAATGAGGTCATGTTGCAGTTAGATCAGGATCAGGGGTGACCAAACACTGGGGTTCATCCTCTGCATACCAAAGGACCACGGCCATGCTGCTGGACAGACGGAGCAGACAGGTGTTAGACGAACCATTCTCTAGCCCGTACGTTGTCATGATGAATAGAATACACTTCTACAAAGAGCTTGACATCCCAGACTAGAGTAAAGCATGAATAAATGCACCTTTAGCGTCTCGTGTTTTCAGCCCTCTAATGTCTGTGAATACCAAAAGTCGCCACTGTGCCCACAAGCTCACTTTCTCCTGAGTCTTCAGTGACTTTCATTGACTTCCTGGTTCATTAGCGTTGTTTTTCCTCTCCAGTTGAGCTGAAAACATCTCTCATGTATTTACATACATTACATTTAATAACTTCAATAACTCACCTCATAGTTCCAAGCTATTTAAGTGTGGCCTGTGACCAGTTGGATATGTCAGTGATATACTGTCATTGATAAGTAAAAGGCACCATTCATTAGCCTTCTCTTTAAGATAAGATGAACCTTTATTAATCCCCGAGGGGAAATTCAGTTGTACAAAGCAGCAACAGGGTAAGCGTGAACAAACAGGACAGCAAAGATTCACACAGATTAATAAAATCAAAAATTAATTAAATCAAGAAAAAATTAAAATGATAATAATAATAAAAGACTATAAAATAAAAAAATGAATGAAGACCATCCTTTGGATTTTCTTTAAATACATAAGGTCTTATTTTTTCACAAATGACATCCATACATTCTTCATTTCCCTGGATCATTATTCATTTCAAGTTGTAAGTGACACTGGGAACACATTTCACTTCTTTCAAAAATAAGGTTGATATGGAATAAAATGACTTCATTACTCAGAATTGGCCAATCATGAGTAGTGTTAGCATGTTAACTGTTGAGCATTCTACCTGTACATGTACTATGAAAATATCCTATTTGTGCTATAAAACCTTCTTCTGCAGGACTTATTTAACTTCCCACCAAAGCCCCATCAATGTAGCCTATGTCCCGTGTTTGGTAAAGCAGCGAATCACCGCATCCTCCACTTCAAAGACCTCCATCAGCACCCTGTTCCACCATCAATTGGTAATTCATTGTGGTTAAAAAGAGCCATTGGTTTAATCCCATCCCAAGTCATTTTTTTGTTACCTATCAAAGTGAATGTTGGGTCCAGCCCATGGGAGGGGCGACATGACATTTCCACGGCGGCTTCTAAACAGGTCAGTCAGGGGAACCATGGAGTCCAAAGCGGTGGGAGGGGGACACTTTCAACCAAAACCGTGTAACTGAATCTAAACCAGTGGTTAAACCCATTCAGCAGTGCAGGAATGGGAGAGCCCTGACAATACAAAACCATTCATAGGCTAACACAGGCCGGTGGAATGAGCAGGGAGGGGCTTTAATCAGGCAGAAAGCTCTCAGCCCTTCAGACAGCCAGACTGCACATAAAGCCCGCATCCCCACACTTACATCTATCTCTCCGTGTTTGTTTTTCAGTGTGTGATGCTCGACTCTTTCATTCTTTCAGAGCTGGAGGAATAAGAAAAATGTAAAGGCGCTTCAGTTGGCAGCGGCTGATGGAGTGAAAGGGGAGTGAGGGGATGGAGAATGGGGGCTGAGAGTCAGTCTGCCCCCGGCCTGACCTGCAGCTTTCAGGGAGCTTGAACACATCAGATATCCCATTGTGAGAGGTGATTAATTGAGAGTGATAACTTACCATGAACGCAGATTGTTATAGGCTTTAATGTGGTAGCCTGGCTTTTTAAAACGCTGCTTTCACGTAGCTTTGTAGTTCAGCATATGGGCCCAGACGTATTCAGTGACAAAAGACGAGCGGAAATTTATCACGCTTGTACGTCCTGCTAACAACGTGTTCTCTGGCTTAGTCAAACCCCCCGATCCTCTTTTGGCCTTACTGGCTTTTAACCTTAATGGGAAAACACGTTCATACAAGTTCTTGGTAGAAATATAGCTTTTATTATTTTCATAATTGATTAGTCTTTAATTACTTTTTTAATGAGATGTTCAGTGTTTCAACTTTATTTACAACAGCCTTCAACATGCTTCATTTCCTCAGGCCAACAAAATCAAAACATATTCTAATCATTTGTAATAATGTGAAACGGAAAATAGAAAGCACTATTATTTGAGTGGCAGACAATAGAGGGTATTTGAGATAAGAAGTGTTGGAGAAATATTTCCCTAGGCCCATACCTTTGACCCAGTGTACTGCCCTCACTGAGCTCAGGCACCTGTAGCCTTGGCTGCTGCGCTCTCAGTGTGTTGACTCCCTGTTCCTGGCGTCAGAGGTGTTATTGTGCCTGGTTTATCTTGTTATGCAGCATGTGGATTCTTCTCTCAGAACCAGCTAAATACACGGGTCTGGCGTAGAGATCTTCAGAATTGGTTTGGCAACCGCTGTGTCAACTCGTGACACACCACCTGTCTTGTGAATTCTCCGGCCGAAGCTCCAAATACACCGTCAGTGTTTGCATCAAAGCTCCAGCTCTCCCCGTGTCTCTCTGAGTCCCGTCTCCTTTGCTTCACAAGTTTCCATCACAAGAAGGTTCACGGACAAGGAATTTGCATTAGTGTTTTGTTGCATGTATTATATATAAACAGGAATACAAATGTGTGTAAAGTGCTGGACACGTCAAGAACATTACAAAAATACATTAACATGTAAAATATGACAGTTTAGTGCAGGAGGTGCAAAGATGTGTGGATAGGGATGTGCCGTAAAAAAGTGAGGCCAACCTGTTGACTAAGGTAAACTTTAACACAACATTATCAAGTTTACGCTAACATTATAATGATTTCCCATTGGCTGTCAATCAATCAATTAAATGTTATTAATATTAATAACCATTTGTTCTCAGGGGTTTGACAGTATGTACAGCGTACGACACCCACTGGGGAAATGGAAGAGACCTCAGGGAGAGCAACAGAGGAGGCTCCCAGGAAAGACAGACGAGCAGTAGGTGTCGTGTGTGTAGATAAAAAAGACATAAGATTTACAACATATCAAATGACATCAATGATAATGTGAACATGATCAGGATCCAGGAGTTTACCAAATCATACTGTGGGCCCGCTCCAAAGCAATAGGTGCCTCCACGACTCAGGATGGAGACATAATATATTACACTGCTCTGCTTTCTGCACGGACCTCACAGCTGTTCTCTCTGTAAACATCGCGACGCGATGAAAGCAGTTACTAAAATAATATCCAGGGGATGCATGCAGAGCTGTGATTGGCTGAGATAAGTCCGGCCGTGCGTCACGACTCTTTGAAACATCTCTGTTCCCGGAAATACATCCGGAGGATCCGCGGACTGGCGCGGAGGACCCATCGGTGTATCCTCGGTTAGAGCTCCTCCAGAGAGCCTCCTCGATGCTTGATGCTCGATCCTCGAAGTGCATTTAGAGAAATGAGATGTCTTTCAACATGGCGCACTGAAATCCATTTCCGGGTCACTACCGGAGGACCGAGGAGTCGAGGAGTCGAGGAGTCGAGGAGTCGAGGAGGGGAAAATTAGAGAAATGGGAAACCTTCACTGTGTCTACTTATTACAATGGTAAAAAAGAACTCTCATGGATTTATAATGCATGTGTCAGAGGTAGCACTCCAATCAATTTGTCAATACTCTAAAGACAGAACAATATAGGGCTAAGCTGTGGGAGACATGATGACATCACAGCAGCCTGTATTATCAGGTGCAGTGAAGGACCCCCTCTGATGTGTTTAGTCTTGCTGTCTGACTGGTATCTGTCCCCAGCAGGTGTGACGTCTCACTGGAGCACCACCTCTCAGGCCTGCAGCTCAGACCAAAGTCCTGGGCTCTGGACAGACGGAGACACGGAGGGGACAGAGAGGGACGCTCACTGTTTGCTTTTAGCGGTGTCAGGACCCCGGGGTCTTGTCTGCTGTCTCTTATCTGTCCCAGCTCAATTACTGATGTGTCAGCAGTGATCTATGAGCTGAGAGGGGCCGGGGGGGACCTGGTTGGAGGTGACCACGTGGCCAAGTCATGGAGGGTGAGTGTGTGATTGTGTGTGTGCATGGACTGGGGTGACCCAAAGCTGGTGATGGTAGAGGTGGTGGTGTGTATAGAAGTGGGGGGGGAGGGTTGTATCTCTCAGGGTGCAGCGGCTGGAGGCTCAGAGCGCTGATAGATGTGGGCGTATGCTGACCTGTTCATACTCTCAGTGTTGAGGAGGAGGAGGAGGAGGAGGAGGAGGAGGAGGAGGAGGAGGAGGAGGATGAGGAGGAGGGATGAGGAGGAGGAGGTGGAGGAGGAGGAGGGGAGGGAGGAGGAGGAGGAGGAGGAGGGAGCTGTGACGTCCAGTCGTGGACATGAGGTTACAAATAAAGCACTCCTGCATAAAAGATGAAAATGGTATGACTGCAACCAAAGAAAGGAAAAAAAAACAAAGGTCATCCCCCTGCCCCCTTTCAACTCTGTCTCTCCAATAAAGGCACTGGTGGTCATAAAGATTATCTTTAAATAAAGGGTAATACAAAAATAAATAATGAAATATATACATAAATACAAATAAATACATGTTGGCTTCATGGTGCTGATGCTTTTCAAGACGTGAATTCAATGCATTCAAAAATAGAAAAACATGCTTTGCAAACATTATAATAATAATAATAATAATAATAATAATAATGGATTACATTTTTAATTAGAGCGCTTTTACAGATGCTCAAAGCACTTTACAATTACATATTACACATATTAGACATGTACATGTCATTACTGTGGACATTACCCACAGGAGCAAATGCGGGTTTGGGTTAGTTTTAAAGTTTGAGCGGTGAAGAAAAAGCTTTTGTGATTTAGAAATTCTAGCATCATATCTTAATCAAAGTGGCATATTTTGACCAAAATGTAACGGCTGTTAACGAGATGTTCTTGATTGCCGTGATGCACTTCATTTAATAATGGAAAATCCCAATTGTTTGCACCTCTGCACTTCAACATATAATATGTATCCATACATATTCATGAGTTTGCATGAGGTGCTGATGCAATTTAATAAACCTCATCAGTTGCTGTGTAATCCTCTCACAGCCTCAAAAATACAAACAGCTTTCCCCCCTCACACATCCCTGAGGATGTCTTTTCACCAACAATGGCATAATCTGGTAATGATGGTATAATTAATGGGTTGGCTTCTGTGCATCTGATAGCTCAGTCAGCTGAGTTAGCTTCCATATTGACAGGGGGCTTAAATACCCCCCAGACTTATCTGTGCTATTCGTGTAAACTAAGCTCATTAAGCGCACAGACCAATTACCAGCGAGTCAATATGAAGCCAGCAGATTACTGCAGTTAACTCAGCTGTGCAGGTCAGAGGGAGTCTCAGCTTCCTCTTCAGGGGCTGCAGGAGGAAACCAAAACTGACCTCTGATCCATTCCTGTCTCACTCCATCACACCCCAAGGAAAACACCCCCAGATGTCAACGAGATAAAAAAAAAAGGTTTTCAACACTGAAACTTCAACAATAGGTCTGAATTCTGAAAATGGATTTGTTCAAAGGTTTCAATGCTCAATGATTCTCATTCTACATCAGGGGTTTAAAACGACTGGCAGGTGGTTAGAAGCCCCTTTATGCTAGACAAGAGAAAATCATTATTCTATACCAGAACAGGGAAAACAGGTTGTCGCTGGGTTATTTTTGTCTTTTGATATATATTCTTTGCAATTGATTTATCAAAGATTTCCAACTAAGTATGAGTTTCCAAAACCTACATTTGGGAAGCTAGATATGACCCTATCCAAAGACAATGGCACACTGAACACTGAAACTTTGACTTTGATTACATGTATAATGTCAACAGATTTCACACAACTGTATTAGGTTATTTGAAAGCAATAATATAAAGTTTAAATACAAAATATTAGGTTCAACTTAATATTATTACTTTCAACTAACCTAATACAAATATATGTCATTTCTTGACATAATACATTTAATCAAAGCCAATGTTTCAGTTTGTTCAGTGCATGATAAGGCTGCATTATTTTAGATCAACCTGTGTTTACTAAGTTTTGAGTACTAGTAAATATGAAGTTGTTGAAAATCTGTCATTATTTGTATATGTACAACCAAATACATCACTATTACAAGATCGGTCACAATATTATCTCAACAGAGTGGTGCAGGAATAAGTCCTTAACCCGGAAATTAGTTAGCATTTAACAATTCAATCAATGTTTTTGTAATGTGTTAGTGGTTAGCACAAGCCGAAGAGACTTTCCTTTTTTGTACTACGACATCAAATGTGTCAGTAAATACCCCACTGCTGAACCTTTGAAGATTTGACTTACATCAAAGGGAGTCGCTATCAAGTGGCTGAATGAGATTACTAAACAATATCACAGCAAACACTAGCCGCCTTTAGCTCAGCGCTTTTGCCATGAAGTGATCAAAACAGACAGTCGTGATTCTGCAAAGATCCCATATCATGTTGTCAAGGTTCCCCAGAAAATGGACTTTACATCCACTTCATTGGAGAACATGCAGGAAACCATAGTGGCAGACATATATATATATATATATATATATATATATATATATGGCATACCATAACTTCAGCGAAGGAAAATGATCTTTCTATTTGAATAGAAGTCACTATGTGAGAGTTTACTATAGTGTAGACCCTTTTTCTGTGAGCACAGAAGATTTGAGCTGGAGTCTTTTTTTTCCTTTTTTTCATACAACTGGTTCACTGCGTTATTTTGATAAAGAGCACAACAAAAGACACACCTCCTCTTGTACTCACTGACTTATAGCCAATTCTGCTCTAGGTAGAAGAAAAAACCTTGGTGCACATGTTGGGAGGGCCTCCATACACACACACACACACACACACACACAACACACACACACACACACATCTACACACACACATATCTACACACACACACACACCTCTACACACATCGAACTGCCCGATTATTACGCCTTATTATTAGTTTTATGAAGATGTCCAGTCACCAGGATGTGTGTGTGACACTGGCATTTGTGTGTGTGTGTGTGTGTATAGTGTTGTGTGTGTGTGTGTGATGTGTGTGTGTGTTGTGTGTGTGTGTGTGTTGTGTTGTGTATGTGTGTGTGTGTGATGTGTGTGTGTGTGTTAGATGAGTGTGTGTGTGTGTCGTGTGTGTGTGTGATTGTCGTGTGTGTGTGTGTGGTGTGTGTGTGTGTGTTGATGAGTGTGTGTTGTGGGTGTTGTGTGGTGTGTGTGGGTGGTGTGTGTGGATGTGTGTGTGTGTCCAAGGAAACCAAATGAAAGTCTTAGTGATCAGGCAGTATGAATATGCAGAGACTGAGAGAAAGGCTGAGACGAGTAGGGGCTTAGCAGGACCGGCACCTGGTGAACCCGGATCTGTTTCTATCAAAATGTTCTGCAGTGAAACACAAGAGAGCATTTAAACCATATTCATGTGTGTAAGTGTGTGGCACCACAGAAGAAGAGAGAACGCACAGCCGATGAATATGTATGCATCACTATATGTAAGTAGTAATGGTGACTCTCAGTATTTTTATGATGAATCTTTTTTTGGATCATATAACTTGAGGAATGTCTACAACGTGATATTATTTGTGTACGTTTATTCTCATGCAGTAGATCTTTCGTTTTTATCAAGTTTGTGCTTGTTGGTCTCACATTGTTGCTCTTGTCTTTGACTTCAAAATATTTGGTTTGGAAAGAATGAAAACCATGTTGTCTGAGCAGGTCATGGTCTTAGAAGGTGATTGCTGTAAGCATTGATCAGGGCTCTGGTGCTCATGAGGGGTAATCTGCAGTTGTGTCAGGGCCTGCGTCCACATCGCGCCTTTTCTTTTTGTGATTGATTCCAATGGGAACAGAGCGCATGCTGGCAGCCTCTTCAAGAGAAAGAGCTGAACCAGCGTTTTCTGAGCGCTCCTGCTTTTTGTGCGGCCATGCCGAGCGTTTTGAGTTGTTCATATTTCGACTTTTCCGAAAACAGCCGGTGATTTGGCTTTTGGCCATGTCTGCTGAAAACGTACAAAGACCTACATGTCATTTCTTGGCCAGCGGACCCTGGATGTTGCTGCCGGTGTGTTTTGTACTTTTATCATTGAAGGGTGACAAGCTCATTGATACAAAATGTGAGAGCAAGCATCTTTAGTTGTAGTTACTTAAAGCAGTGAAAACATATTTTAAACAAGTGTAAAGTAGCACTAACAGATAGAAGAATCCAGAAAACAGGACACAGGCTCTAGCCTAGACAATCTAAATAATCCTCCCAAACTGAGAGCAGTTGACTTTTGAAAAATGTACAAACATAAATCTACTCTACTGCAAAAAGTCCTAAAATGGGTCCTCATGTAAGAAACTTCTTGTTTTCTAATCCTAAATCTAGTTTTTCTGTGAGGTTTCCTCGTCAAGTGTTCCAAGTGAGATTCAGCCACCCTTAGCAGGACTAACTTGTGATAGGTAACTATGTTCGTATGACAAAATGAAAACCTTGAACCTTGAATGCTAGTTCCTGCCTGATGAATGTCCATTTTATATCAGGAGGTTTGACTTTGTGAGATTTCATCATTAACATACAACCTGCTCCCCCATGTATTTCATATTTATTTTAATATTAAAGTGTTACTGTCGGACATTAGCAAACAAACGTAGCAGTGAACCCTTAGCATGTATTTGGTGGCCTCTTGCCAAAGATTGCATGAGTTTCTCCAAAAAAAGCAAAGATTATAGAAATGGCATACATGCGTGGTAGAAATATTATGTTTTCATTTAGTTATTTTAATGAGGTGGTACTTGGAGACGTTTATGTTTTCCTTAAGTCACCCATAAGCCAAGGAACTGGGTTCATTCGGCCTCGGCTAATCTAATGATCCGTGTGTATTTGACTACAAATCAATATATATCATGTGACCGAGTGAAGACATCATTCACAACACGTTAAGTCTACATCCTGATTAAGGAGGCGTTGCTTTGTATGTTTCTTTAAATCCATTGTGTGTTTTTCTTCCATTCTCAGGCTCCTCCCAGTAAATGGCAGTATGTGTGCGTTTAGTGTTTGCTGTGCCATTAGCTGCAGATCCTACAAAGAGCCCGGCTGCCCTGGCTGCGCTGTCCTTTCTCCTGGCCCACGGTCCTGCATGGTGAATGGGCGTGCTGGCCTTTCTTAAGACCTACGGCCAGCATTGTGATGGGCAGCAGCGGTTTGATTTAAAGCCTGTGGTCAGAGAAGCAGGTGAAGGTCAGGGCAGCGGAGGTCAGCCCCGGAACATCTGATTTACTTCAATATGCCTGCAGTCACGCAGATGAAGCTGTAATGACCGTCAGAAGAGAAGCGCTCTGTCACACAGACATGATGTAGAGCTTTCACCGTGCTACTATGTTCACTGAAACAAGTCGAGTCATTTAAAGGGTCAGTTCACCCAGATTACACACACATGTTCTCCTTTCCCTCTTGTTGTGTCCATCCCATCAGATCATTAAGATGTTATGCTTCTTTGGAACTACTTTCTGCTGAAGAAATAGTCCCTAAAACGTCCCCTGAGACAAACGTTTCATTCATGTGTGATGGGGCTATATGAATCAAATTGTATTTATGTATTAATTATTCAGGGACACTGAACGGCTGAACCAAGAAATATGTTTATAAGGTTATTTCCAATTATTCTAATAGTTTGAAGCCCGATGGTTTAACATTAAAAAGTCACAGTTGTGTCGGCGGGCGCTAAATATCTTTCTGTTTCTACACAATAAACAAACAATGAAATACATTTTTTTTTTAGGGTAAGCACATGTATAGTAGTGGAGAGAGGGTAAGGATTTTGGTTATTCTGATTCTGATAAATGTAATAATTTGGACCAATATACATATTTTTTTTATCTCAAAAACGTTTGCAATGGTGAAAAAGCTCATCATATATCTTTCTCCAATGCAAAAACTATAGGCTATATTGCACAGCATCAACTGTTAGTATACCAGCCATGCTAGCCTGTATAAGGACACACATTAGCATAGCAAGGCTTTGAGCTAAATGCTAACGTTGCAGATAAATAGGCCAAGTGACAAGTCTAATAGTTAGCAGGTTATGGTACATTTGTTTATACTTTCCCTTTTGTTGTATCCATCCAATCAGATCATTAAGATAAGATAAGATAGTACTTTATTGATCCCAATTTGGGACATTTTTGTGTTGCAGCAGCAAAAAAAGACATGGCATTATACAATATAAATTAAAAGACATAACCAAGAAAGTAGAAAATATACATTTGTTGAATTTACAATGAAAGACGATGTTATTCTTCTTTTGAACTACTTTCTTCTGAAGAAATAGTCCCTAAGATGATAGACGGTGTGTTCGGTAACGTCCCCTGAGACAAATTCATTTAATGTATGTCATTTGGCTATATGAATAAAAGGTTGGTTCAGTATTCAGGGACACAGAACCAAAAAAGATGTTTATTTGTAAGGTTATTTCCTATTATCTTAATCGATTGAAGTCCACAGCACTCAAATGTAAAAAAGTCACAGTTTGTGTTTTTAGGGTTAGCACATACAGGATATAGTTGCATGTATCCTGTATGTGCTACTATATCCTTTAAGATTTAAATTGGTTATTAATGTAATCATTTGGACCAATTCCATCCTTGTGTGTGACATGCATACTCAAATCTCAAAACTCCAAACCAGAGGTCGCGTTAACCGAATATTTTCCTAAAGTTTCCCCGCAGCAGGGCTCCGGTTTATGCCGTGTTATGCATGCCAAAAGGAAATGATATAGTTTCCAAACCTAACTTTGCCGAACAGATCAACGAAAGTATTTGCTTTACGCTGTGCGCGTTCTCGCAAGGTGCTGTGGGCTTGCATAACACGTCGCTAACAGTTCATGAGCGAGCGTCCACCCTTTCAACCAGCCCGATCGATCCTAATTTCAGACTCCTGATCGCTGAACATCCTGATTCAGCTATTATCAAGTGGAAAACACAGAGTGCACCGGCAACCAGTGGAGATTTTTTCAAAAGAAGAAAACCTTAGATCCTAATTCAATTGTTTTCATTGTTACATGCAATAGGAAATGTTTGAAATGTTTTTTTCACCGGCATTGGCAACTAACAATACACACACAGTATGCACCTCTTGCATGCAAAAGTATGATGTGTGCGTAAGTTGTTGACATTGTATAAATTACAACAACTACAACCAGCTAGTGCATTTGTATTATAGGCTGTCCAAATATCCAGTAGACAATGAACAGCCCAGTATAGAAGGCCGAGCTGAGAGGGGCTCCCATCACCTTCTTGTCACATTATCAACTGGAGTGAAAGCATGTGTTCAAAGCTTTGAGAGCTGCTGGGGAGTTCACTGTGAGTGTGTGAGGGCGATTGTGTCTCCATTGGTGAATTCTTATGTGTGCATGGAAGTGTGCTCGTGTGTGTGTGTGTGTGTGTGTGTGTGTGTGTGTGTGTGTGTGTGTGTGTGTGTGTGTGTGTGTGTGTGTGTGTTGTGCGTGCGTGCGTGCGTGCGTGCGTGCGTGCGTGCGTGCGTGCGTGCGTGCGTGCGTGTGTGCGTGCGTGTGTGTGTGTGTGTGTATGCATGCATGCGTGTGTGCGTGAATGAATAGCAGCCTGTCACATTAGCCATGGTTGGGAGTGTTAGTGGGCGTCGTTCTGCTCCTGTGTGTTTGTGCTCTGGCAGAGTGAAAGTGTCTCAGTCTGAGAGGACAGTAATGAAAGAGAGGATGGAAAATGGCTGAAGAAAGAGAGGCGGACCTCCTGCGCCTTGATGTGCTTTGTGCAGTGAGACAAGACGGTAAATGTGTAGGTGTGTGTCACTGACAATGGGAGCAAAAAGCATCAACTGCCTGCTTAGTTACAAACTGAGTGGCTGATACCACTCACTGAGAGCCTCATTGACTGCCTGTCAGTCGCATAAAAAGAGGTTTTAAAGGCACAATCTGTGAGCCAAATGTGAAGAACTCTTCCTCAGTCAACAAACCAGCGAACACATTGAAATAATAGACTGGTTTAGTTGTAGAAAACACTTCATTTGACAAACCCACCAGAAAAACCACCAGTAAAGAACCCGTCTTTCGAGTCGTTCTCTATAAAAAAAAATGTAAACAGCTAAATACATTTTCTTAGCTATTCTACTTATTGTTAATGGACGATGGACCGTTGAACTGTAGCTATGTCAGAATCATGTGACAACATTAGCTGACATTCTGCTGAAATTCTCATTCTCTCTCTCTCTCATTATGCAACAATGACAAACTTAAGATCAATGTATTCAAATACAAGTGTAACTTTTTACTCGATATCCTCAATAAAAACATCAAATATTAACATAACAATAACATATTACTCGTCCTGGTTATACAAAACGTAATCCAGTTGGTATTATAACCAAAACCGTGTCTGCTGTTGCAACTTGGTTGTATATAATGTCATTTCAAGTACAGGGTTGGTCATAGACCTTAAATGATCTTCCCTTGACTTAACCAAGTATTGTAGTTTCCTAACTTCAACCACAACCATATTTTATTTGCCATCACTTATTTTGTCATAGTACATCATCTGGAGGATTGCAGATTTGTCAAACATCAACATCCTGTCTGGGGGTAATTTACATGAACCTCTCCGTCATTGGGATGGAACCAAGGCTTCAACAAAGAGGGGGTCTTTGTGACATCACACAAAGGATCCTACAGGCTAAATGTGAAGCTCAGAGTGGTGATCGCCATCTTGGCAGTGCTGCCTCAGCCGATCTCTTGGTGACGGGTAACCTGTGACGGTATCGACCTGTCACTAAATATCATTTAAATTGGTTAGTTATGAGAACATTTCTCTATGAACCTTTCCTTTGTACCAGGCTGTTTGTTTCTGATGTAAAGTTGAGCATTTAAACATGGTGGTCTCTGGGGATTGACTCGAGTCAGCTTCAAGTGGCTTTTTAAGGAACTGCCGTTTAAGGTACCTACGCGTAGGATGGACGATGCTTTGAGTGATTTAGAGGCTGCAGATTGGTCCTCAGTTGACCAAAATAAACTCTTTGTTAACCTGGCCTTCTTCAGTTTTCCCCTGGGTGATTCTGTTTTCTCCTGCAGTCTCAAGACTTACCGATGATATGCAGTGAGTTTACATTTCCAAGTAGGAATGTAAAGGTTTTTAACCGTTGATATTTGGGAGTCAAGTGGTAGACTAGGAATCCCATCACGTTAGCCATCTGAATCATTATTAAACGCAGATTATCACAGAGCATGCACCCAAGACTGAGAGTGCTTAAAATGAAGTGTTCCTCTAATAGCATCTGAAACCCCACTTCCCCATAGAGGAACTGGGAGATAAGTCAATGTTAAAAATGTTCTTCTCTAAGCTTTTTGCATACTTTAAACATCCACTTTTTTGGTGACTTATTTAAGGATCGTAACAAATGAATTCTAAAGAGTACAAATGGTTGCAAGTGTTTTGATGGACACAGTTTTTCCGTAAGAAGTGGTTGGATGACATGTCATAGTTTGTTTAAAAGATACTGAGGCCTTAACTATCTGATTGTTGAGGCTTGTTTAACTAATGTCTTCCCATCTCCTTTTTACTATTCAATCTTCAATTAAGGAAAATACTTTATTAATGTCTGTAAGCCACCAAAGGAAGCCACTTCCTCGGAACATGTGTTGTTGGAAACGTTGCCCGAACAGTCTGGAAGACATCAGAGGAAACGTCAGATATATCCATAAGGTGCAGCCATGTTTCATAAAGCCTATCAAACTACACTCCATATATTCCGATATATCTTGTTTGGATCAATGATACAGATTGCTAAATAGAAAGCATAGTTTACTTCCTGTTACCCAAAGGGATTTCCCTTTGGTTTCAATGTCAAATAAGAAGATGAGTATCGCACTGAATAACTTTTAAGCCATGTGTTTAGCATTGCTGATGCTCTAAAGCCGAGTCACTAGCGTACATTCCTGATGTTGGTAATAGGTGTTGCTTTTGACACCCTGATGAATGCACTTCATTGTTGACCCTGCGCTGAACCAGAAGTCGTACATTAACTAAGAATCAATAGTGGCGGAAGCCCTGTGTGTGTGCAGACCCTGTGTGTGTTTCTCTTTGTCTGATAGCAGTAATGCAGAGATCAGAGGCTGCGAGGTGTTGTTGATTAAGCGTTTAAGAGACGGACAGACTTTAACCTTCCTATCACCGGGGCCACAGGTGACATGTTAACACCGCAGTATGGCACGTTTCCTGCCACTGCCTGAACCCAGCTGTCAAATGTCACAGGTACTGCCAGATATCATCTTTTTTTTGTATGAAAGAATTAACCAAACAAAATGCATGTATGATGATCCTTCATGATTGGCACAATTAGGTAGTTAAATATGTACTAATAATGTGTAAGTGGACCTCTTCGGTTATGATGTCGTTGTTGGCAAGTAAGATCAACCATAATAGCATTGATTTTTTGTTTGTTGATTTAATGATTTGTTTTATCTGTAAATGCCTTGTTGAACCTGAGAATGTGTCTGCAGAACTATTCAAACTAGGGCTGCACGATATATCGTGTCGTGACCATAATCGCGTAATGCGCATGCGTGATATTCACATCGTAAGATGTGCGATTTGAACTCAAACACGTCATGTTACAATTATTTTGCTGCTTGCTACAAAAGGAAAACTTGCGCGGCTCTCATGTCAGGGGTACTTGAGTGAGTGACATGCAGGCTCTGCATGCACAGCAAACCACCAATCACAATCATTCTTGATCAGATCACAGCAGGATAACCGAGCTATAGCTCAGCTTGTTGCTCTGATAACTTAAGATCCAGAAGTCCGTGACTAAAATCCTTCATCTGGTTAAATATTGTTAAAAAAAAATACCAATTGTATAGCATTAAAGTTCAAGAAAGGATGGATTGCGGACAAAAAAAACTGTCTTTTCTTAAATTCCTCTATTTTTTCATATCGCAATATATATCGCACGGAAAGAAAATATCGCAATGTCAGTTTTTTCCAATATCGTGCAGCCCTACTTCAAACAAAACATGTTGGTAGAAGAGGGATGAACCTGACCCCGGTGATGGGTAATGTCATGGAAGTGTTCCATGTTTTGTTGGATCCATTAGATATCCTAGGCATTTAAATGTAATATATAATGATTCAGAGCACTAACATAGCAGAAAACCACCCGTTGATATGTTTGAGATAGCCAAGTAATGTCTACCTGAGCATAGAGGGAAGTCACACTCCTGTGTGTGTTGTAATCCAAGTTTCTCTGTTTTTTATATACCGGTAGATAGTCGTGAGAGCAGGCAGTCCTTAATAATTGAAATGCTGTGAATCTTGAATTTTAGCAGGTTTAAATAGATAGTTCCTATCCAAGGATTTTGTACATTTAAATGAAACACTTGAATGGGTGCAGATCTAGCTTCTGGTTTTAATTGTATTTATGTATTTGCCTGCATTATCTTGAAGGGTCATTATTCAACTACCTTGAGGTGTCCATGCTATACAAATGCTATATTATATTAAAATATCGAACAATCACCGAAGAGGGTCTGCATCTTGCTCTGTATAGCAGTTTTTGTAATATTTCCACTACTTTAATGCATACATTTAAAATGGCACTTTCCTTGGCTTTAAACCTAAATGCATACATCTCCCCTGTTCTTATCCTGCTGTCTACTCTACAACATTTATGAGACATTCTATTATCAGTTCTTTTGTTGGTGTGGGCTTTTGCAGGATACATCTCCTAAAATCATGGAGGTTAAAGTCATTCTGACTTATCAATGTCAAGCTGAAACCGCATGGTATTTGTTATTTATGTCATTAAACTAATGTATACTCTTTGAAATGTGGCTCACTTTAATCCTGTATATTTGTATTATGTTTTAGAATGGTAAAAAGCAGTCTTCACACCCATCTATTTGCATCAAAGCTTTATTGCGTACGCCCTGTAGAGCTTGTCACTGAATATAGCAGCTATAAAGCCTATATTGTCTTCCAGAGGATGATAAGTGATTGCAGAGGTCTTGAAGGATGTGCATGTTTACTCTTAATGCTGAAAAAAAGAGCCACTTGAGCCAACTCAAAAAGCAGTTTTCAATTTAAACTCACGGGAAGGAAGGCAGGTCAGTGATTATCGAACAGGTCAAGTGCCATTTATATAAAAAGTAATATAGTGGCTATGGCTTGAAGATGTATGTATATCTGTTTGCTCACGAGCTGAGAGGCCCACCATTAGGACTGGACACAAAGGTCCAACACAATACTGAGAGACACAGTCCAGAGCTGAAGGCTGCACCTGCCTGTCTCTCTGCACCTCGCAGAATGGAAACCTTCTTTAAGGAACTGTCTTTGCAATTTCAGTTCATCACCCAAACACAAACAGAACAATGTATTATGAGCATTCATATTTATTTGATTACATATGGTAATGGGATTAACTGAATACATGTTACAGTGTTACGTTATGAGGATACAAACACATTTTAACTGTCATCCGTTACAGTTATAGAAAAAGAAGATGTAATCTTACTGATACATCTTTAAAAACTGGGGATTACTCTCCAGGATAACAATGTTACAACACATTTTCAAATGAACAACGATATATTACGAGGCTCATGTACACAGTACAACACTTCACGAGTCACATCACCAATAAAGCGACCAGAGATAATCTCCCAGAATTCATGGACTCTCGTTCCAAGGACATACAGACAAACAATTATAATAGGCTATATTAACAGCACAAATATGAGTTGGTGAAGAAGTGGATGGAACATTGCTTGCTTTGTTACTGTTTGAAAAAAAATGATCATCATCAAATTCGCTATTGGACACGTTATTTGTTAAAAAAAATTCAGTGGATGTTCTTAACCCATGTAATAAAACACCATTTTATGTTTACCTTGTAAAGGGAACATATTGATGTTTGCATGGTAAATTATACATTTTTGTAAGCAATCCAATGCTTTTATTTTAAAAAACACTAAGAAGAAGTCGCATTTTTGATACAGAAAGCGTTTGTTTCTTCTTTTCTTATGTAACATGTATGTACATATGAGTTTGACTTTTTTGGTTGAGAAATGTCATAATTCCTTATGTCTGTCTAATTATTGGACGGATTTCCACATTTTCTTCATTTCTTTCATGTGATGATCTTTTGACTTTTATCTTATATCATCTATTCTGTATCTTTTGTGCAATATAACTTATCTGCAATATATATATATATATATAATCAAATGTTTTATTTAAAGTTAATATTATCGCTTTCAATTAATTTAATACAGTTATGTGTAATTTGTTGACATAATACATTTCATTAAAGTCAACGGGTAGGCTTTTTATAGCTGTTGCTTTGGCTTCACACCGGGAGGCTCTTCTGCCCCCCACACCACACGGGCCTGCTGTTAGTTGCTCCATTGATCAAAGTCACGACAATAATGAGAGAAAAGCACACTTTCCGACCTATCTTAAACTTCAGGCCCTGCCACCGGGCCACAGTGTGCAGACACTCAACTTTGCCTTTCTAGTCAAAGGACTAAACACACATATATAAAACCACACACACACACACACTCTCTCTCTCACTCACACACACACACACACACACACACACACACACACACACACACACACACACACACACACACACACACACACACAAACAACAAAGGAAAAAAGCACTATATATGAAATGGTTCGTGGATGTGTGTATGTGGGGGGAGGAGACAAAACATGACCTACGATTGAAGTGACCTGAAGGGGGGAGGTCTTTATAAGCGAGACGTAAACAGCAAGGGGGCCTTCACCAACATCTGCTTTGCTTCTATATACCATATTTGAACTCCACTAACATTTATGCATTTGTCTGTGAGTCTGTCCATCCGTCCCTCCTTCCAAGCAGCCAACATTTCAGATAAAGTGTAGCGTTTCTTTCAGTGGTAAGTTAACACTGAATAACTGAAACGTTGACTTGAGTTAAATATATTATGTCCCCAAATGACACATAATTGTATAAGGTTAGTTTAAAGTAATAATATGAAGTTTAAATACAAGAATATTAGGTTGAACTTAATATTATTGCTTTCAACTAACCTTATACAATTATATGTAATTTGGTGACATAAAACGTCAATTAAAGTCAACGATTCAGTTTTGTCAATTGGAACACGATTGATCTTTAACCAACCTGTCACTTATCATGTTCTTTGCTTGCCTCCTCTGACGGGGGCTGATTGCTGTTGCTAACTCTTGAATTCCACTTCCATCCACTAACTGCAGAGGTGAAGTGCTCCCTCTCTTTCTTAATATTTTCCCTTTATTCAACCGCCCATCTACCTCTCTTTATAGGGCAGCTATTATTGTCCCCTAATAGATGCCTGAAATGTGAGCATTGTTAGGGTTCTAAGGCAGGTGCCTCTGAAGAGGTGTTTTAAAACATCAGTTCTACAAATGGGGTCAAGAAACACCAAGTAAAGACCTGGAGGTGCTTACACTCAGTCTTGGCACCATTGTCTCCTCACATAACCTCAAATTTAAAGATCATGCTTTAATGGCAGACGTCTCAGTGTGTGTGTGTGTGTGTGTGTGTGTGTGTGTTTGTTTGTGTGTGTGTGTGTGTGTGTGTGTGTGTGTGTGTGTGTGTGTGTGTGTGTGTGTGTGTGTGTGTGTGTGTGTGTGGTGTGCGTGCATGTGTGTGTTTGTGATTTCTTGATCATCTCGCAAACCCTTGGGCTAGTCTACTTCACTTTTTGCTTGTGTGTTGAGAGAACCCACACGTGACTGAAACGAAACGTTGACTTTAATTAAATGTATTATGTCAATAAATTACACTGTGGTTTTTGAAAGCAATAATTAATTATAAGTTGAACCTAATATTCCACTCCTCTCTGAAGCTCCTCTCCAAATCCTGAAGGTTTTGAGGCTGATGCTTGGCATCTGGAAGCTTGAGGCATCTGTCCCCTTAGCAGAGAAACACCCCCAAAGCATAATGTTTCCACCTCCATGCCTGACGGTGGGGATGGTGTTCTGGGGCTATAGTCAGCATTTCTCTTCCTCCAAACACGGCGTGTCGAGTTGATTCCAAAGATCTCGATGTTGGTCTCATCTGACCACATCATCTTCTCCCAAGCCTTCTCTGAATCATTCCGATGTTCATTGTCAAACTTCAGACGGGCCTTTCCTGTTCTTCTTGAGCAGGGGGCCTTCAGGCGCTGCAGGGTTTGATCCATTATGGTGTAGTGTGTTCCCAATAGTTTGCTTGGTGACTGTGGTCCCAGCTGCTTTGAGATCATTAACAAGTTCCTCCTGTGTAGTTCTGGGCTGATCCCTCACCTTTCTCATGATCATCATACCCCACGGGGTCTAAATCCATCTAAACATTACCATTGGTGAATGAGTGATGCGCAGCCAGAAGACCAAAACCGGAAGCTGGGTTGTAGCTCTCACATCGGGCCCGGCGCCACGAGGGGGCAAAAGGGGGCATTGCCCCCTCAGTTGTATTATTTGCCCCCTCACCTTGAGCATCATTCATCCATCAAAAAGTACAATAAATGTCACAATTATTAAATAATAACTTTAAATAATTAATTTCCCCAACACACGTTACTATGTTTAGATCAGATATGTGGGCAGGCAGTCAAGCAACGTGTAAAAAAGCCTCAACCCCAAGTGAGCTTGTAGTCTTAATGTTAGCGTGTGTGCTTAGCTGTAAACACAGTCGGATGGGTGACCAAAACGTCCCCGTTTTCCGGGCAAAGTCCCCGTTTTTGGTGGCTGGTACCCAGTTGAAACTTCCGAAAATGTTCCCGTTTTTGAATGTGCGTTCAAAAACATAGAGTGAGGTGAAATAAAATTGTACATGTCAGTAAAAACAGAGTAACAGTGTTGTGCCTTTTGTAGCGTTAGCGCATTTCTTCTTCTTCTTCTACTACTTCTTCTTCTACCTCTTCTTCTTCTACTTCTAATTCAATGTACCTGGCCGCGAGATATTGGACAAAAGAAACTCGGCTAGTAGTGTCAACTAAATCCATAGTATTACAACAAAAGTGCTTTAAACGAGGTAAATTACACATTGATGTTCTCAATGGCCAAGTGTGGGATTGAATATTAAATTAGATTAGATTAGATGTATTGTCCCCAGGGGGACATTCATTTGC
Organism: Gymnodraco acuticeps; assembly: GCF_902827175.1. Lineage (NCBI taxonomy): Eukaryota > Metazoa > Chordata > Actinopteri > Perciformes > Bathydraconidae > Gymnodraco > Gymnodraco acuticeps. Next base: position 49,448 of record NW_022992288.1, read on the forward strand.
ACAGCTCTGTGAAAACAATATGAAATCAACAAAAAATAAGACAGACAGATAGCACCACACATGATGGTTACTTGTTATTATTTAAGGCTGCAATGCCTGTATGGATCAGGTTTTTGCCAAAGCGAGCCCTTTTACTATAATAATAATATGTTGTGTATATAAACCGTATTGGTACAATGAGCGACATCTAGTGACGGATTTTGGAACATGGATTTGATTTTTCTCATGGCAGTTAGACTCTAGAGACAAACCAGGGGACTATATTTGTATTTTTAATCTGTGTCTGTCCATTTGGTGTAGTATTTGATCCAATATTACATTTGGTTTATATATTAGTCACTTTTTTATGAAATGCCAGGTTTTAGGCCTTGGTTTGAACATTCAATCCTGAAAATAATTGTTCTTTAGTCCTGACATGACTAGAGTAGATAGTAAGTAAGTACATCTGTATAGGAAGACGAGTTAAGTGATAGAGGAGAAAAGGTTATGGTATAATTACAGAGTCTGTCAATTTATACATTGAGGAAATCAATGTTAGTCTGTTAACCAAAGTGCAGCCATCTGATAGGGTACTATCTGTTATTAAAGATCAGAGGAAAAGAACAGAACGAGAGAGGTCAATCCGGAATAGAAATAAAGAAGCAAAGAGATTGTAGAGCAGTGAGAAGGAAAAAAGCTTGGTGTGTCAATTAACTATACATTTCCAGTATTTTTCGTTGTTGTGAAAAATAAATGTCTCCCTCGGATTTTTTAACAGCCCCCTTAGTCATTTCATCCTGGAGCCGGGCCTGTCTCACACACTCTATATGAAATCTCCGTTTTTGACAAAAATGTTATGATGGATTATCAGTAATCTTTTCAAAGTGACACAGACACATTGGATTAACCTTCAGCAGCGTTTGTATGCGTTTTAATGCCATTGAACCAAGCGGCAAACTCTGAGGCAGAGCCGGGAGGCCAATAAGCAAGTGCCTCAAACTGCAGTTCATCTAGTGGCCAGTAGGAGCAGTCTGCAGAAGGGAGCAATTTCCATAGACCCCCATGTTAAAATTACCAACTTTACAGCAGAAATAAACCAACACACTCTCACTCCCTAAGCGTCCAGGAGCGACGTTTGGTCAGTGTCCGTGGCGTGCAGTTGTGACGCTCCGAGGCTCCTTCAGCTTCATAAAGGGACGCAAATAGCTTTCAACTGATTGCAATGTATTCCCATCTGCGGCGGGATTTGACGCTCATGGAAGCACGGCATTCGTTTGTGTCGGCTGCCCTTAAAGGCAATGTGAGCGTCCATTCTCATTGGATAACGGAGAATTGTACACCCGGAAGTAAGTATTCCCCTTACTGTCGATTGATTTTACAGTGATATCTGCACTACTCATCGACTAAAAAACACCAGATTATCCTTGTTAATTACACAACATTGATTGGTTTAAATTGTGTGCAATGCTTTTGTATTTTTCCCCTTCGATTCGGAGAAACAAATATGTTTTTGGAGTAAAGGATAGCAGAAGACACTGCACTACCCAGAATCCCCAGCTATCGTTTGGACTACACCATGGTGACATATTTAGTGGAGAGAGTGAATACACGTAGTTTACAGAGATGCTGTATGCGAAACAATGTGAGTTTGTAAAATTGCACAGTATAAATCTATTCTAGTAGACCTCAACAATGGAATTATGATCAGTGGAAATGGCCATGACATGTGACCTTTAAATAAAGTTAATATTACCGACGTTAGATTAACGTCCCTGTAGCTTATTATTGCACTAAGAAGCTTATTGCACTGTGTATATATGTACAGTGCAATAATTCTTTCATGCTAAATGAAGCTCTGTTGCTTGGATATCACTAGATCCTGTTACAGCGTAATATAAGTAGGCCTACATAACGATTGATGTGTACATTAGCATAATTACTAGCTAGCCGCTAGCTGCTTTCTGCCGCCTCGTTAATATCAAATACATCATAATAACAATCCATTACCATGCTGTCATGAACGCGCGGTGCTGTTACGTGTACGCAAATTGACGTGCTTGATGTGAACTAGCATTTTGGTTAAAGTTGCGCATGCTCTATGAGCGCACATACGGGTACTTCTTAGGCATGCCGGGTAATCTGTGACGTTTCACTCTCTCAAAAGTTGGGCCATTTTATCATCTTGCGCTAATGAGCAACTCTCATAGGAATGAATGAGGCCCCGCCTCCCACGCTGTATCCAGTTCTTATTATACATCCATGGTCACTACCCGATCCGTCCCCCTGCCCGATCCGTCCCCCTGCCCGATCCGTCCCCCTGCCCGATCGGTACTGCGCATGTGCGAGATGGTCCGCCATATTGGACAACTCCGGACGGCAACCCAAGATGAACACTTGACACAGTGGCTTTTAACAAAGCTCAAAAAGAAAACTCGAGAGAGATGAGTTGTTGTTATTACAACGTGACTTCACTATTATTTAACAACTCTTTTTATTGGGTTCTTTTATTTGGGGTTAAGTACATTGTCAGAATAAGTGAGGAATGAATTTAACTTCTGTTAGACAGCCATACATGCCATACATTTTTGCATACATTCACAGTAAATATGTATTCAGTATGATAGCTGTCTAACAGAAGTTAAATCCATTTCTCACTTATTCTGACAATGTACTTAACCCCAAATAAAAGAACCCAATACAAAGAGTTGTTAAATAATAGTGAAGTCACGTTGTAATAACAATAACTCATCTCTCTCGAGTTTTCTTTTTGAGCTTTGCTAAAAGCCACTGTGTCAGGTGTCCATCTTGGGTTGCCGTCCGGAGTTGTCCAATATGGCGGACCATCTCGCACATGCGCAGTACCGATCAGTTAGGGGGACGGATCAGGTAGTTTGTAGTGACCATGGTAGTGACACCGCCCTCTCTTTTACAACTTCAGGACAGACTGCGCATGCTCAACCACATGACCTCTCACCCCAATGCTTACACTTATATCGGACTATTGCTGTTAAAACAGACGGTGCATGAATGCGGTTTTGCGGTAAGTGAAATTTGAGTACTTTGTTTATGTGTTTAGTGAGGTTGGTAAAATAAGGTCATCCTTGTAACTTAGAGAGATAGTTTATTAGGAAGGTAACTTTATGTATCGCTAAGGTTAATGTAAATTTGCTCTGCTCGATTATGTAGACAAGCTAACGTGAAAGTTGAAGATCAGCGTAGTGTATGGGAAATTAACCTCACAATAAGATGTGTGTATATTACAATTAGTAATGTCATATTTCAAGATGATTACTTAGATATTACAATAAGGTCGGTTGAGCTGGAGTTGATTATTGAGTTTACACGTTAACGTCACAGTCATATCTGAAGAACGAACCCAAACCTTGTTGTTTTTATTAATTGTATTACCAAATTGGTATCAAAAATATAGCATTGGAAACACCAATGCTTACTATTTATTTGATTATCATTACACTTGAGGAACTGACTAATTGTGGCTATAGAACATGAACATGTAACTTGACGATGAATAGCCTAGTCAATGCTTTAGAGATGATTTTTTTAAAATATTAGATCAGATGTTATGTGTGCTTCAGTTAAAATTAAGCTTATTCATTGCATTTCATTTGTTCTTCCAAAGTTACAGTAAAATAAAAAAGGACCCTGACTCGGACAACACACAATCCAACATGTTCAACAGAAGAGAATAAGTTATATTGTTTGTACACATGGTTCTTTACATATATATATATATATATATTGTTTAAGGTGTCCAGGTGATGCAGACAGGCTGGACCAGAGAGTGAGAGACAGAACTGGACTCCTCACAGCAGTGAACTTCAGCACAGGTACAAAGACTCTTTTTTCATACTGTACAAATAATCAAGAAAGATATTGCTTTAAATAAATGAAGTATTGACTTTAATACATTCCATTAAACAATACTAAATACTAGATCACCTACACATCAGTGAAGTTGAGGGGTTTTTCTATGCAAAAGGTTACATTTAGATGTTAACAAGCAATATGACTTTGTCAGCTTTCTAATGTAATGTATTGAAGGCAAAGATATTTGACACTTTTTATCTCTCAATATTGTCTGTAAAAAACGTGGTAAAAGTTATTATTTCAGTGAGACAACAGAGCAAGCTTCTACAGTTGCACTAAGTTTTGATAACAGTTAAATACTAGAGAATGCAATTCCTGAAGAAATTGGTAGTGGGAATGCTTTATGCTGAAAAGCTGACGCTAAACTGCTATGCTGAAATGTAATGTGTAAGAAGAAAGTGAAGAATCTAGATTGAAATGATACATGAACACTGGGGGCTTGAATGTGTGATAAGAGAAGAAAAGAAAGTAAAAAGGCTTGGAAAAGCAGCAGAATATTTGAACTGCAAATGTTTGAACTAACTTGATGGTGAATGATCTGTCGCCATGCCAACGGCATTTGATGACATCCCATAATACGCTTAGATGCGTTGATGGCTGCATCGTTACCAAACCTGTGAAGTTTTGGGGCGTTTGGAGCATTTTAACTGAAGTTGTGAGAAAACCGTGTTTCATGGCGAGCATTATGTTGCCATGGCAACAGCATTTGAAGAAATCTCAAAACTGTCCCGTAGATGTCTTCACGGCTGGACTGTTAGCACACATGTGAAGTTTGAGCACTTTTTGAACATTTTCATAGGAGTTATAGCGACATCGTGTTTTATGGTGAGGGATGCGTTTCCATGGCAACAACCTATGGGGAGATCTCAGATTTGGCGTAAAGCTGTTGAGGCATGGACCGGTGATATACAAGTGAAGATTGGGGGACGATTGGACCGTGTCGATTGGAGTTACAGTAACATCGTGTTTTATGGCGAGGGATGCGTTTCCATGGAAACGGCATATGATGACACCCCATAATTGACGTAGAGCTGTTGAGGGCAGGACCATTAACCATTATCTGAAGTCTGCTGCTCTGAGCATGTCAGTTGGAGTTATGACATCATCGTGTTCCATAACACAGGTGTTTATATTTGAGCTAACAACGTGTCCAGAGATCAAAGGTTTCCATGGTGATCAAATAAATGTGGCAAAGGCTCACATTTGTTGAACAACACATTTGTAACAGGTTTGTTAATTGACCAAAAAATATGAACCGTTGGAAGATTGAACATGGGATTATTATTAGGATTAATTGTAGGTCATTGAAAAGTTTAATCATTTAGAAAGATGTGAACATTGAAGTTTCTATTTTAGAAAAGCTGACACTGTAGTGCATCGCTGGTTTTAAAAGTGATTTATAAGAGTCATGTTTAAAGATGTGCAAAACTTAAAACGTTTATAAAGATCCTCTGAGTGTGTGACAGTAGTTAGCTGATAAAATGTTAGGGATAAATACCATGACATATTGACTACAAGAGCTTGAATCAAACAAGCAACCTTGGATTTGAAAGATTAACTCACATACTGTACTGTAGCAACAGTCGCACCTGGTATATAAGTGGTGTGGATGAGTACTTTAAAGGGTTCATGAATAGAGGGGACTTGAATGTGAAATTAGAATAAGAAAATAAAAGTCTAAATGCATGAAAAAGCAGCAGAATATTTGAACTGAAAACTTTAGAACTAAAAGCATACGTCACCAATAATGTCTAAAATATGTGGAACATGTTGAAGTCAGTATGAAGTCTCCATCAGACGGAAAATAATAGGCTGAGACAGTCTGTTAAACTCCAGTGACCACGTCATTAGTCTGCTGCTCTAATTATGTCAGTTGGAGTTATGACATCATCGTGTTCCATGACACAGGTGTTTATATTTGAGCTAACGACGTGTCCAGAGATCAAAGGTTCCCATGGTGATCAGTGAGAGGAGAGCATTTTCATTGTTCTGAATGAGAGATAAACCTGTTACATGTGAACGTTTTGTTGAAGAACCGTAACAGATATCGGTGAAATTTCAAAGCGTGAATTATGTCAAGGAACTTGAGCATCTGAAGTGTACTTTTTGTGTACTTTCGGTTTAATAATGTGTCCTTTTTGGCAGATTAACTAAAGGTGTGTGGCTGCTGTGGTGGGGAAAGGTGAGGCTGAATTTACAATGGAGTTTAATGGAGACATGTTGAACGTTTTTGTCACTTCATGCCCTCAAGAGGCATTTTGTTTAATTATTTTGGTTAATTTTTTTTAATCTTTCAAGCTACAAGATGTTTTCCTACGTTTCTCATGAAAAATTATGTCTCAGGAATGTAGGGTTTGGGAATTATGGCAGGTTTACTGTAAAAGAAAATATGAAGGCAACATTAAATCTGTCCTCCACTCTAGCTGTGACATCACCCACTCTAAAATCTGAAGAAGGCTTTTTACCAAGGTCTGAACAATGTTTAATATCTCTAAAAGTAAGAAACAGATTTAAAAGTTGTGTTACACGTATAATTTCAGAAAGATGTATAACATTTTAAAGTTGGAATGAGGTTTCTGAGTGAAAGTATGAAGGAGCAGTTAGCAGTTGAAGTTGCATGAAGATTGTTGAAGTCTGAAAATGTCTCCATTGACTTCCATGTTAAAAATGTGATGAATTATGGGATGTATCTCTGGAATTATGAAAGTTGTGAATGAGCAAAGTAATAGCCATCGATTCCGGACCGAGCTGAACGTTTTGATGTTTGAATGGAGTTTCTGCGATGCTCAATGCGGGAGGAGAAGTGGCGCAAAATAACCCGGCGGAATAATAAATAATTTTGTGCCTCGCATAACAGATAGTTGGTGCTGTGTCAGCATTCCCACTAAATAAATGCTTTAGACAATAAGAAATATAAAGTTAACTGTGCTCAGTTTCTTTAGCTTGTCAATACTATTACTGTATAACTAATATCTCAGGTTAAGAGGCACCTTCAAATAAAGATTGGTCTTTAAATACATTTAGTTGATTTTGTCTTTTTAATTGTTTGTCTAAAGCAGGGGTCTCCAACCTTTTTCAGGGTGAGAGCTACTTTCAAAAAATAAAACAAGTCGTGAGCTACTTTTTCTCCTCTTTTTGTTGTTTTTTGCAGTGTATATATTTAGCACATTTGAACATTATTATATGCTGACCTTTAACCTTTGTGTGCTGTTTGGGTCTGTGGGACCCGTTTCAGTGTTTACTAAAAGAACATGTATGCAATTTAATCATTTTAACCTGCTTTATTTGGGGGTGGCCCTCACCTCCTCTAGGGGGGTCCGGGGGCATGCACCCCCGGGAAGATTTTGTTTTAAATGTTGAAGTGAAATGCATCAATCTGGTGCACTTTGAGCACAAAATAAATGTATGGATACAGCTCTCAACACTCAGATGAAAGGGAGCTGTATACTTTTCAATAATCCAAACATCTTTAGAATATGATCACAACCAATAACAAATCATTTAAACTAGTTTATTCTTATCTTATGTTAGCATTCTTTCTTTTTATTTATGTATATTTTACTAATCACTCTCCTTTTAAACTGTTTTACACTAGTACACATTGGAATGATTTCTTACTTTATTGTTTACA